>NC_056726.1:1086062622-1086232622 GCF_019279795.1 Protopterus annectens
CAGTACCAAAACACATTTTGTCCATTCCTCAGGCATCCTCTCACTTTCCAAGATTTCATTAAACAATCTAGTTAAAAACTCAACTGCCATTTCACCTAAACACCTCCATGCTTTGACAGGTATATCATCTGCACCAACAGCCTTTCCATTCTTCATCCTCTTCATAGCTATCCTTACTTCCTCCTTGCTAATCTACTGCCCTTCATGATTCACCATACCCACATCATCCAACCTTCTCTCTCTCACATTCTCTTCATTCAGCAGCCCCTCAAAGTACTCTTTCCATCTGCTCAACACACTCTCCTCGCTTGTGAGTACATGACACCATGCTGTGACTGGTATTCAGAAATGTTACTGCCAGCAGTAAGCCCTTTATACTTCTTGGGTTGCTTTTTCTGATTTTTACCTACCATTTATCTGCCACAGTGCTTGCCTCAAAGAAGTATAGCACAGTGGCAGCCTATCTTTCATGTTTACTGCAAATGCTAATGAGGCATTCCAAGGAATGGCATATGGCAATTAACCATGTGATCTTCCCATAGATATGTCTGTGGTGAGTGTTTTCCTAAGCCAAGTGATTCATAGGACCACTCTGCTACATACATTCTTAATGCCAGATGCTATGATTAGCTCTGCTAAAAGCTGTTGTTCACTCATTGCTTTCAATGGACGAGATCACATCAGAAGTATGGAGTTTAGCTGATAGGTCATGCTGACAATGTGTGTATGTGTGAGTATTTGTAGAGGTATGAGTGGTGTAAGGTGAGTGTTTGTGTGTTTGTTTGTGTGTCTGTCTATCTGCCTGTCTGAGTGGTCGCAGTAGGATGATTAGTTAAGGAATAGGTAGGGCAGGTGTGTGTGTGTGTGTGTGTGTGTGTGTGTGTGTGTGTGTGTGTGTGTGTGTGTGTGTGTGTGTGTGTGTGTGTGTGTGTGTGTGTGTGTGTGTGTGTGTGTGTGTGTGTGTGCGTGTGTGTGTGTATGTATGTGTGGGCAATGGCTGTGTGTGTCTGTGAGTGTGATCAGATGAGGGTGTGTGTTTGTGTTTGTGTGTATGTGTGTATGTGCATGTGTTATGTTCGATATACAGTTAGCACATATGTGTATATGTGTGTTTGTGTGTGTGTGTGTGTGTGTGTGTGTGTGTGTGTGTGTGTGTGTGTGTGTGTGTGTGTGTGTGTGTGAGTTGGCTGCCATATCTCTAAACTTTGCTTGACCAATAGCAATTTCTGCAAAACTAAGGGGAAACCTTGGAAACCAGGGACACTGATTATAAATCTAATCCACTTAAAAGTGAATTGAACTCATGTTTTACAGCATGAAAGTTGGATACCAAGGACACTCATTATTATTAACGTAGTACATGTAAAACTTAATTGACCTCAGGTTTGGCAGCATGAAATATAAACATAAAAAAGTATGAAACTCTACTGCCCAGCAATATTGACTGACAGTCATGGTCTGTGACGTATAGTGCTGTGCTAAGACTTAACAGACTAGACTGGATGAGGAACACTTGATTACACCAAGAAGTCTTCTTAAATATTCACTCTACTCCACTTAAAAGTTAATATAGTAAAAATCCTGCCTCCAGATGCATTTATTAAGCAATATGAAACTTGAATCTCTAACTTTTGGCATTATTAAATAACAGTAATCATCAGTGATTTATGGCAGGCAGTGACAAATCATGGAAAATTTTGTAAACTCAGCAATAAAAATGAGGTATGGAGTGTCCTTTTGTGTGTGTGTGTGTGTGTGTGTGTGTGTGTGTGTGTGTGTGTGTGTGTCTGTATACACTTGTGTGTGTGTGTGTGTGTGTGTGTGTGTACGTGGGTGTGAGTGTGTGCATTTGTTTATGTGGGTATGTGTGTGTGGGTGTGTCTGTGTGTATGTGCATTTGTTTATGTGGATGTGGGTATGTGTGTGCATGTGTACACTTGTGAGTGTGTTGATTGTGTGTGTGTGTGTGTGTGTGTGTGTGTGTGTGTGTGTGTGTGTGTGTGTGTGTGTGGGTGTGTGGGTGTGTGCGTGTGTATGTATGTGTGTGTACACTTGTGAGTGTGTTGATGTGTGTGCTTTAATGAGTTTACATGTTTGTGGGGAAAGGAATGAGACCATGCCTATGCTAACATGTTGCCTCAGCAGCTAGCAGTTATTACTGGAATTGCAGAAAAAAACGGCCTGTCTGCGGTAGCTACAAAGAACTTCAGAGACATGAATTTAGTGGTAATGAGGTCTTTCCTCATTGCAGTTAATAGGTTTCTGAAATGCTGCTTCTTATGATCATGCTAACAGACTCTTTTTGCTGCATTTTTGCAGCTTATACCTGAGAACATTTTTGAATCCTGTGTCTTGTCATTCTGCAAAATAGTTGCCTACAAAAAATATTGGTTCACCCAAATGCTTTCAATGCTGGACCTTCAGATGATCCAGGTCTATTGCTGCTTCAAAATTAACTTGCTTTATATGAAATTGCTACACCTAGTGACTATAGTGTCTTGCGTACAGAGAGAAACAAAGTCATAAAATACCTTGATCTGCAGACAGAAGCGAGAGCCATGTGGAAGAAAGATACCCGGACAGTTCCAATAGTAGTAGGAACAACTGGTCTTATAAAAAATAATTTACAATCATATTTAGATATGTTACCAATTCATGTAACACCATATGAATTGCAGAAGGAGTCATTACTGGGCACATTGTGGGTACTGCGAAGAGCAATTTTGGCTAACATCAAAGAGTGAAATAATACTAATTTCATGAACTTTAATCATACTCTGACTTAGGAATGGGGTCCATTCCCGTCATGGTATTAGAAACCCAAAAGACTTGGAGAAATCAAAAAAGGAGGCCTTGCTCTAAAGATGTTTAAACAATGTTTGGGAGACTTAGGATCATAATTTGAATGCCATGCCTTTCCAAAATGCTATAATAAGAAAGCTGTAGGAACTAGTGTTGTGTATTAAAAGACAGCTGACTGAATGTTATTCTCCCAAGGTGTTTTCCAAAAGCACAGTAAGTAACAATGTAATTGTAGTTTGTTTAGTTTTACAGTTAGTACATTAAAACATGGAATAATGGAAGTTTCCAAGTAAAAAGACAGACATAGATGCCCGTACACAAAGATATGCTAGGTACCTGAGATGCAAATAAATCAAAGATTCTACTATTCCCTCCCAGAAAGACCCTCTCCTACGATAAAAATTACTTCAAAGTCTATAGTCAAACCAACTCACCTATAGAAGTAGCCCCCTCTGCCAAACCACTTGGCATTACTGTAGACGAACACATCAAGTTTGATATTCATATTCAACAAAATATTAAGAAAACCCACCAAAAGTTGTATAGGAATAATTGCTTTCTCTCTAACTCTGCCAGACAAACTCTGGCCTCAACTTATCTTCTTCCTTCCTTATTATATGGAGCCCCTCTCCTAACCAACCTGTCCTCCTCTATCACCTCTAAAGTAGAAAACTGCTACAACAAAAATCTCTAAATTTGCCTCTAAATCTAAAAATACCACTCATCACTGCCTAACCCTACAATTCCTGAATTTGCTTGAACTCCCAAACTACCTAGACTATCTCCAAATCACTACTGCACATAAACTCATATTTCACCCAACAAAATGTCCCACTCTAACTAACATCCTTCCCCCTTATACACCCAACAAAGCTCTCAGATCTGAAAATCAGAACTTAATTACTATCCATAAACTTAAACTTCCTGCTGGCTAACTTCTCCTATCTCTCTCACTAGGCAAAAAATGGAATTCCCTTCCCTCCACACTAAGAACCATACCAAACTCAGAAAACTTCAAAACCCAACTATTCAAACACCTGTTGACTAAACAGAAATGTACCTCCCTTCACCCAACCTAATCCAAGGGGGTTCTCGCTCTGGTTCCCAAGCTCTACAACTCTTATAGTTATCTTCCTATGAGCCTATCTAAGCTCTCAATAATTTCTATAGCTTCTCTCTAAGGTCTCAACAACTCCTACAGCTACCCTCACACAGCCCAACCTTGTAAATATTGTAAATAGCATTCTACTGTTAATGTGTGTATGTAAAGCGTATTTCTTAAAAGGTTTGTATGTAAACTGTTTCCACACCTAACACATATCTGTTTTCCTCAAATGAAACTGTATGATCCCTACCATCAAGCTTAATGAATTTTTTAACTATGCATGATACTGAATGCATGTATGAGTAACTATTCTACATAATATTCTCTTTAATATTAACAATCAGTTGTATCTAAATTGTATAATGCATCTTGGAGCTTTTCTCCCTAGGCCCCCACTGAAAATGGGTCAATTTGGCCCAGTGGACTTCCCCCGGTAATTAAACTGCAAATAAAATAATAAATAAATAAATAAATGTGACCCACACATCATCTAAATGTCATTTACTCACATAGCAGTGTCCTAAAGGTTGGTATGAAAAAGTATGAATTGGCTTATAATAAATACTTCACTCATCATGACACAAAGATCAAGTCACACTGGTACACACCTTTCCATGCAACACCATCACCAGTCTCAGAAAAGAACCCCGCTGAGCTGTAAAGCACTCATTTTCATACTTCCATTTAATATATATTGTGTTGGCTGGGCCATAGGCAAGAGATAATCAGCATGAGCTGGCTGAGCTAGTGGGAAAGTCTGGATTTTTAAACTGATGGCTGATTGGTTATAAGGAAAATCTGTACGGAAACTAATACAAGCTAACCAGGCTATGAAAACTGAAATAACATGAGAGTGAAAGCAGATTTTATTTATTTATTTAACATTTATTTACTGGGAAAGTCCGACTGAACACAGGTCCTTTTTCAGTAGAGGCCCGGGAAGAAAAACTCCATGAGTAAGTTTTTATGCACACATTACAATAATCAAAAAAGTATAAAGTAAACAAAATGTAGTATACATAAGAACATACAAATTTGCTACATCTTGACAATAAAACCTAGGCTTTGAACATAGCTAGTTATTTTTAGGTATAACTTATGTCAAGATATAAGGTTAAGACAGGTCAGTAGGAACAAAGGATTAAACACCGGGGGAGAAGTTGGATATGTTTTGGTTATACTGTGATGTATCAGAGCACTCCTGAGAGGTTAGTACAGAAACATAGCCACTTATTCTTTAGATAAGCTTTAAGTGATGGCTTAAAGTGGTTAGTGGATGAGATTGAGAGAATGGAGTTAGGAAGGAGTTCCATATATGAGATATATATGTGGAAAATAAAGATTCTCTTGCAGTGTTGTTGGCCTTGGAGATGGTGAGTAAGTTTTTATTGTTAGAGGGAAGTGGTCTGCTGGAACTGTAAGGAAGGATGAGAATTTGTAGTGCAAGGGTTCTAGTTGGTTGTGTTACAATTTTGTGAGTTACAGAGAGTTGGTTGTAAAGAATAATGTTGGGAAGCTCAAGCCACTCTAGTATCCTTAAAGCTGTACATTGATGTGTTCTATATGGACAGTCAGATGCAGACTTAGCAATTTTATCATAACATGCTTCTAGCTTAGATAAGTCAGTTTTCCTTAGATTAGTTAAAATTGGAGAGGCATATAGTAGAGTGGAGAACAGATGGGTTTGTGCTAATTTGGCCATTGTGGTCAGGAACCTTTTGTGCCTATATAGACTTCCAAGTTTCTTATGATTTTTTATAGTTAGGGAGAGATGCAAGACAATTTTTAGGGTATTGTCTATTTCCACTCCAAGAAGCTTTGTATGGGTTGTCGGGGAGATCACAGTATTGTCTTTGGCTAAATGTTTGGGCATGAGATAAATGTTTTGTTAGGTTGGAAGAGTAATTATTTAGTTTTGTTTGGGTTCAGGATTAGACGGGCATTGGCTAACCAAACTTTCAACAGAAGTGAAAGATTCTAGTATTTGAGAACGAAGAGCTGATAGAGAAGTGGCAGCAAAGATAAGTGTTGAATCATCTCCATACTGTATTATAGAACCATGTGGAGTAGCTGTGTGCAGGTTATTAGTAAAGAGGGAGAAAAGGAAAGGGCCCAAGATAGATCCTTGGGGAACACCAATAGATAAAGGAAGGCATGGAGATAGGTCACCCTGCCATAGAACAGATTGTTGACAGCCAGATAAATATGATGAGAGTTTTTGCTGAGTTGGTTGTGTATACAAGGCAGAGAGCACTGTGGAAAAAGTCTATCACTTAGTAACCTATATGGAATGTCATTAACAAAAAGTACCTCATGGAAAATAATTATGTGTGTGTGTGTGTGTGTGTGTGTGTGTGTGTGTGTGTGTGTGTGTGTGTGTGTGTGTGTGACATTTAGCATGGAGGGTTTATTGACAATACCAAAGTGTGGAATGATGTTTAACAGATCTAAATATGCAGTGTGCACTGATTTTCCCTCATCCATTGTTTTAGTAACTTTCTCAAAGAAGTTATCTTGGTTGAATAGGCCGAATTTGCCCTTGACAAAACCAAACTGGCTTGGTTCAAGGATTTGTAGACTATCTATTTCCCTGTTTATAGGTGATGCTTATTAGACTTATGGGTATATAATTAACTGGGACAGTTAAAGCTCCACCCTTGTGCAGGATAATGACTGTTCCTGTCCCTTATTCCTCTGCCACGTAGCCTGTATGGAGGCTGAAATTGAATAATCACTATTGGGGGGGTCTTACAGGTCCTGCTTCTGGCTAGTCAGTAGGCTCCTGGTATGTTATCTGGCCACATATAAGCAGTGTTCTTTGAACTGATTAGTACATTGAGAGCTTATTCTTGGAAGATTGGGGGGAGGAGAGGTAGAGTAGAAGTGAATTATGTGATTTGGGAATATTAGGGGCAGATGGAGGTGAAGTTATCTGTTTGTGGATTGGCTGCGTCCCGAGTTTGAGTTCATGGTATTATTTACTATTATCTCTCTGCAGTATTAGACTTTGTTTTTGAGGTTTAAAACATAGTTAAAGAATGTTTTGTAGTTGTCTTTAGCTTGGGTGGCTGTTTTTGCCTTATACATGGCTTTGGTTAATTTGATCATGGACTGCAGTTCCCTGCTAAGTTTAGCAAGAACATTTATATGGGAGTTACATTTATTTTTATGTGCAATTATTTGTTTTCTCCCATTGAAGTATCTGCTTATATTTGGGTACCACTATAGAGATTTGTTTTTAAATTAGCATTGTATTTATTTTGGAGGCGGAACAGATGCTTCTACACAGATATTTATATGATTGTATAGTTTCACAATAAAGGATTCAGCTTATGCAACAGGGTCATCGGGTTGGGAAGAGTTAAGCAGATTAGCCATAGCATAATCTTTGAATACTGATTTATTGGAAGATGCTTCTGGCTTCACTCTTATAATGAATGCAACTGATATATGGTCAGATTTGACTAGAGAGGGAGTTAGAACTGTTGTGGAACAGAGCTGTAATGTATCAGTAAGACAAAGCAAGGGACAATGCATTAGCCTTTGCATAATCTCTGAGCACAGATGTATTGGAGGCTGCTTCAGGATTAAGTCTTACAGTGAATGTAATTGAATTATGGTTTGATTTGATAAGAAAGGAAGTTAAAAATAGTGGGAAGCAAAGCTGCCTCATATTGGCAAGGATCATGTCTGGGATTTGATCAACTCTGGTCACTTTACAGCCTAACTGGTCCAGGGTATTTTTTACTGGTGAAATTTCAGAGGTACACAGGTGCCACATTTCCTAGAAGGCACGTAACATCTAACCTGTCTCAGTGAAGAATGTCAGACAATATATAAGATAAGACTAAGGGATTCAGGCCATAAACCTAGGAGGAAAGCTGTTAACTGCTCATGGCCCAAATCAGCTGGGTAGTACTGACAACCAGTAGGATTCTGGAGCTTTCACTAACTGTGTCGTACATGTGTGTGGAGCAAAAGAAATGGATACTGAACTGTAAAATAAAACTTAATAACCAGAAACCAGCTGCTATTTACAGACTACAAAATTCATTGATGAATACCTTAAAAGTGAACTGCAAACACACAATACACCACTGCACTGTAAGATTAAAAGAAGCAAACTTTAATAAAAGCCAGTAATAAATAACAGGTTAAGCACTTTCATCCAAGACATTCAAGGACTTCTTCAGAACAAAGCTCACTGAATTAACAATGATTTAAATAACAATTAAAAGACAATATCATCACATCAGTTAATACCTAACCATTTTTAAAGTAATACTAATCAAATATACATATATTCACTTAAACAATTGTTAAAAATCTAAAAATAAAAACATCACCAGTAAAAGAAAACTAGCTAAATGGTGTTTACAATTTCAGTTGTTTCAATTTCAAAATAATATCTATACAAATACAGTCATTAAATGCAGAAAATGTATCAGTAGCTGTCGCCAATTGAGTTCAAGGACCTCTACCTTCCCCGTGTACAATTTTAGATATATAAGGAGGTTAGCTCTCCTTCTGGCAACAAAATTAAGTTATTTTTCAAATAAATTAGCATGCCTTTTGTCAAAAGTAATGTTGCTGTAATTA
The DNA here is from genome assembly GCF_019279795.1 of Protopterus annectens. Taxonomy (NCBI): domain Eukaryota; kingdom Metazoa; phylum Chordata; order Ceratodontiformes; family Protopteridae; genus Protopterus; species Protopterus annectens. Next base: position 1,086,071,129 of record NC_056726.1, read on the forward strand.
TGAATAAAAAAATTGTTACGTTCAATATGCATAACAATAGAACTACTTATCTGTCGTACTGGTGTTGAACACGGTTCCCCCCTCCCTTTCCCCTTCTTCTGTTGTACATAATTCAAATCTTTGGCTTGAATATTCCCCCCATGTTGGGCCCATTTCCTTATTTCTTCAGATCTCACATATGAGCACGTAGATGACATTGGTAAATGAAATGGAAAAAGGGCATTGGGAAGGGAAGTTATTGAAAATCCAGAACATGTTTTTTTAATTCTTTGTGGTTGACTCCTTACCATTGGATCAGATCTGAGAGGGAGGCTATGGAAATTTAAACTAGATGCTCTTGAACTTTAATGGCAGTTGGCAATAGCTGTTGATAAATTTTCCTGGGCTTAATGAATCTCTCTGTATAGATGGTATTTTGAAATAGAAACAGCTGAACTTGTAGACACCGTTTAGCTAGTTTTCTTTTACTGGTGATGTTTTTTAGATTTTTAACAATTTTTATATAGGTGAATATATGCATATTTGGTTAGTATTGCTTTAAAAGATGGCTAGGTATTAATTGATGTGATGATGTCATCTTTTAATTGTGATTTAAATCATTGTTAATTCAATTACCTTTGTTCTGAAGAAGTCAATTAATAACTTGGATGAAAGTGCTACCTCTTATTTATTACTAGGTTTTATTATAGTGTACTTCTTTTAATCTTACAGTATGGTGGTGAATTGTGCTTACTTCTTTTAATCTTATAGTATGGTGGTGAATTGTGCTTTTGTGGTTCACTTTTAAGGGCTTCGTCTATGTGTCTTGCATTCCATCAATAGGCACTAGTTTGTTTATATGTCTGTGTGCATTGGGGGTAGGGGGTTCGAATCACAACCACTCTATAGGCCGATGATCAGGATCAGAAGATGAATCATGAGTCGGTCATTTAGAAAATAATTGGATAAAGTATTACAAAACATAACTGTTGAGTTCATTCCAAAGAGCATGCCATCATCAACAACAGTCAAGTACCATCCATGACATGGGGTGTTTGTGTATTTATGGAGAAGGTTTTAATTTTATGAGACAATGACTAAAGAAAAAATGAACTTTGACTTATAGTGCATGCAAAGCCTGACTTTAGAGCCAAAGTACAGACTTGGGTGAGTACTTCTCTATGATAAACAGTTTTGAAATGTAAGTGAAAACCAGCAGGCTAAGATTTTAAAAGGAGCTAGAAAGGCAAACATTTTCAAGGAAATGTTCAGAGAAGGTGAATGCATAAATATCAGAAGTGTTAAAACAAACATTGCCCTAAGTTACTTTTCTTTAGACTCAGCAAGGAATAACTTTCAGATGTAAAAACAACTCATTTGAAGCACTTTCCAGGTACCTTTTTATAGAGTCTGCCCTTTTCTTGTGTTGTACATTTCTAACATTCATTTCAACCCCGCTGATTATTGTCAAACTGTTTCAGAGGTGTACAGAGCCATACAAAGCTATTAAACAAGTTGGCATTTACATGTGCCATTGTTTAGTCTGTACAGCAAAACATTGCTGCTAAGTATAAATTTGCTCCTAGAGAGACTCTGCTTAGAAAAAAAAAAAAAGCCTTCTGCTGTAACATATGCATTCAATCCTACAAGGACACTTCCTGGAAAACAAGTGTTTACTACAGTGGGGGTTTCACAGGTCTACCAGTCAACAAGGAGCATGTGATTCTCGTCATTTATTGCTTCACTGCTCCTTTAGTTATTTATGGCTACTTTAGGCTTCTGTCATTGCTATTTATGGGGTTAACCCAAATCATCCTTCCCCTTATTAGCATAGTCCACCATTCCTATAAACCTTGGCACAAATCCAGAAGAACAGCTGTGAAACTGCTATTACATACCCAGTAGCTCATATTTAGTTACAATGTAACAAATCCTTTCTTCTTGTGCTATTACTGTCTACTTGTTTACAGTCCAGCAGCTGACTTGTTTCCGGTCTTTGTTTATGATTGCATCCTTATACTAAAACCAAAATATTCTGCTGATTATTTGTTAACTAATGAATATTTGGTACATTCTTACAGTAATAGGTATGAGAAATCGTACTTTACATTAATTACCCAGCTTTATTTACATGTAAAAGTAAATAGAAGCAGTCATAGGGAACATTATAATTTTACTTAATATATTCCTTAGAACATGTTTAATAATATTCAGTTTATTAGTCCATATTGGGGTCGTAGCATAGTGAAAGAGATTTTTTTTTATTTTATTTATTTATACTTTGTTGACTGGGTTAATTCCACTAGGCCAGCGGCCTATTTTCAGGAGAGACCTAATCTGATATTCATACTGATTATGAGAAATTTGACCAAGGAACTTCATGTATTCCATTTTCTATAACTGCCATGACATCTTTAATGTAAACCTGAGGTATCAAGATGGAACCTTGGTTTAACATATCTTCCCAAGGATGAGTATTGCAATATGTAATACTGAGACCAGCAATGAACAAGGATAGTTAGAAACCAAGCCTCATATGACAGCTGGTACTATTATGCCATTTAATTCTTTCTAAAACAAAACAGTGAGAATTTCATGAATGGTATCCTAGGGAAAAGTATTGCAAATCCGTAATGTGTAGCATGTCTTTGTTTTAATTAAACAGCGGCATCATCTAAGTTTTAAAAGATCGAATGCCAACCAGTAATGAAAAAATGTGGTATGCTATTAAGCTGTATTTTGACATTAAAAGAGCTAATACTGTCCACAGTGAAATGTGGGCGTAATGTTTCTGGGGCAAGAGTGGTACAGTAGCTAACATTTTTAATCGCTTATTTACGCTGAGTAAATATTCGTGTAAAAGATACACCCTACAAATATAGTTGGTAAACAGTGTTATTTAATGCAGTAACAGCATACCTGCTACGGCTATTGGAGCGGAAGCTATTTATTTGTCTGTTTGCTTTTATTGCTCAAATGGTCAAACAGGGCAAGGCCAATTTACTTCAGTGCCCTGTGAAGAAAACCTGGAGGTGTACAATATTTACTAACAAAAGTTGGCAATACAATTGTAATTTCCACATACACACACACACACACACACACACACACACACACACACACACACACACACACACACACAATTACCCACACAGAAATATAGGGGGAATATGACAGTGAAGAAACAGGTGAATGTGTTAACAGTAGTTAAACAACATCTGAATTTCATAAGATTTACAAGATGAAAACAATCTTATGATCTTTAGCACACAATTAGTGATAGGCAATCTGAAGAAAACAGTCACTCCTGTGTATAACACATATGATGTTTAACATACAGATGCCATGTTCAGGAATGTGGTACATACAAATAATAGCATATCTGTACTCAGTAAGCTAGCTACTGCACTTATAAAGGCAAGGAAAATACAAATATCTATGTCTTGTGGCAGTTAAAACAGAGTTGGAGGAAGACAATAGGTAAGAGAAATGAAGTGGTATGTCAGAAAAGTAGGTAGAGATGAAAGTAGAGTGGGTAAACTAGGGCCTAGGTGTTATTATGAAACACAGGGCCTAGGTTTTCAGAGGAGCAGTATGATCCCTTGCTGGCTTAAACAGTAGTTACTGCACAGTGCATTTATACTACAGCTGTAGATGGAGCTCTACAGCACAGCTGCAGTACATCATGCAATAAATGCTTTGGTTTAGACAGCGCAGATTAAAGCTGTGTCTAAGCTAAATGATAACCTGAAATATACAGTAACCATTTGAAACGTCAAGATTTACTACTAGAGCAAGTTCCAAATCATAGAGCCTGAATGGCAGGAAAAAAAAACTTACATATATTGAGTCTAAGATGGCCATTGCCCAGAATATTCACTTTTCTGTGAAGTATGGTGATCTTGGCGTTAGTATATATACATTTGGAGGGTGGGAGTACAGGGGTTGCTGCCCCCTGAAAATTAGAAGATTAAAGGAGAAAAGCAATTTTTAAGATGTGTCTTCTGTTGCATTTCCTGTCATTTTTCAGCATGTTAGCACTTGGCATTTTGACTGCCAGAATTTCATCAGGGAGTTAAAACCTATATATAGTCGAATAACAAGGACATGAGATCTTATCAGCCATATCAGTACAGCATTATTTGTGTATTTTAAATCATGCTCACTGTTGCATTTTTTATTAGTTTAGTAGCACATTTTGCTCTACATTACTTTGTTTCTTGACTATGTTGATCTGGCCATGTAGAACAGAATCATAAGGCAACAAACTGCCAACATGCAGGTCTTCAGTTTGATTCTTTCAGTGGCCATTTTGCACATTATATTACTTCGATCAAGTTACATTTATCCTTTATTTTCCCTTGCATGCTTCTGTATGAACTGTGCAATGATCAACCCCTCTCTCTGATGCACCACAAGCGTATTCATTGGAAGCACTTTATTGCTTCAGCCCTTAGCACTTTATGATGGAATCTCCATTCTTCTATGGAAATTTGCATGGCAGTGTCTATACTGCTATGACTATATGGCTTTAAGTACTGAAACTGCAAACTGTCAAATGTCTCATAAAATCAAGATTGAGCAGCATAAAGTCATAATAAATTCATGCATTACTAGGGTAACATACATTTGCTGTCCTTCATTACACCTAATTTCAAAATCAGGAAAGAAATTAGCTTTTTGTGTACCTTTTTGGGCATTAGAAATGGTCATAACAAACTATGAGCCTTTGAAGCTTAGCATAATCAGCATTTGTGCTGTTACACACTTGTCAGCCATCACAGGATAGCACTGGAAGCATATTGACAGCTTTAAAAGGTGTAATATAGCTTGCACTAAAAAGAAGTATGGCAGACTGAGGTATTCAACAGCTTTTAAAGTTTTTTGGCCCTGTACTTTGCCTTTGGTTGTTGTCTGTGTGGTATCTCTAAGTGTCTTATAACCTTCAAAGCTGTAAAATATGCTACATTTTCCCTGAAACTAGTAATACATTGGAGCAGTTAAAGATTATGTACTGCAAAGAATTATGAGTGACTTTTTTCTCATCATAACTAACTTACATGCACATAAAAACGGATGTCAAGAATCAACTCTCAAGCTCTCAAAATGAATTTCTTGATAACCATTTCTCAAAAGCAGAACAAGAAAGACTGAAAACCTGATTATAATAAGCCTGTATATGTGTCCTCTGTTTTTGCTACAGAAAAGATTTTACATTCTATAATATCTCATGAATCGGAATTGAGTTTCAAACCACAAACTTTCATACTGAATAACTGAATTAGGCCTCTCTCTTATCCTTCTCTCCAGAGGTGCAATTAGGTGTCCTTGAAGAACCACGATTGACATGTCTGATAATGAGTCGAATGAGGAACTTGGACTGTCACTGATATGTTAGTCACTTTACAAATAACTGTGTGTCTTGGGTCAAAGAGAGTGTCTGTTTCTTCTACATAATTTGCCTCTGAACATTTCCTACATTTGTTTAGATAAATCACATTCTCAGAAGTGCCCTTAACCCCCCTCAATATCTACAAACATCTATATTGTGAAGCTGTTCTACTCGTCATTTAGCATGTTTTGAATCTTCAACGATCATGGGGCTTGTGTCACTGCCATAAACTTCTGAAAGAAGGCTAATAGAGATAATTTATTCAGTATGGAGGTTTGTGGATTGAATTTCAGGGTGCTAGTTATACATGTAGATGCATACAAATATAGAGCTGGTATGCAATAAAACAGACCAATGTAGCCCTTAACAGTTCATAAAGATAAGTATATCACCAGGCAACACTTTGTATATAGTATTGTCAAATTGTGGAAGCAAGAACACCATTTATCCATCCCCATACTAATTATTCAACTCCAGGTTCATAAGCAATTTTCAAAAGGTACCCCACCAGAATACAAGTTGATCCAAAGGGTGTAAATTAAAAAAATTCAGCTTCATAAAAGGTAAGCTGTTTGGGAGTACCGTGAACCCCTCTTTTGTAGATAATGTTGCTAAATGCACAGAGTTCAGCAGCATATCAGTGATGCCCAATAAATACTTAAATAGCTATTTCCATTGCACAGTATAAAGAGCCTACTGACAACAAAGTCTCATGTGGTGCAGACTAACCTGCTACTATAACGTAACTTTTTTCTTTTACCACTCAATGAAGCTGGAGAGTTTCTACCAAAGGAAGCTCACAAAACAGCAGCTCCCATTATTACCATACCATGCTAATGACTCTAGGTCTGCCAGCATGCTTAAGTACTCAGATATTTGTATGAGTCAGTGCTAGACATGATGAGAAAGAGCAGTGCAGCACTGAAATGCTGCTATGCGATACCTTACTAGATCTAAATAAACTAAGAAGACTCTCACTGCTGCACTGCATAGTATTGCTGTACTATACTGCACTTCGTCCATCCTGACCAAGGGAAAGTATAGTGTGCAATGTATGCGGTGATGTATTATGTGCTGCTGTTTGGTACTTACAAAATCTGGGATGCGTACTGTACCCCACCATGGATTACCATGATCTGGGTCAATGGATCGAGACAGGTCATGGCAATATACCAAATGTAAAACATATGATGCATTTACATCTGTACAACATGTTTATGAATTCCTGTGTCCACCAAGTCTTTCTAAAATGTCATAAAAATATAAGAACTTTTTCCTAAGGAGCAGTGAACAGTGGACACATATTGGGAATATTGGAGGGCAACAAATATTTGCTGTACTTGTAATACATGAATCTATGATGATTTCATGTTTAATCTGAAATACTAGCTGTCTTTGGAACTTAACAGTACTTCAAAGATCTTTAGAATTTTTATAACATTAGCTTGTGCATGTTATGAATGAACAGTGATTATCAACATACCTCTAAACTGCACCTAATTTTGTCTTATATTTTTGCACTGTGCCACATAACATTGTCAATATTCTGGTAAATTACTATGGATCATAATCAGGCAATAATGCCAGACATTAGACTACAATATTTCTTATTGTTCAGATAGTGCATGTTGATGAAAAATATGTTGTTGTATTTTTATTTGAATTAGAGCAATAGTTAAAAAAAAACTGTGCCTGACTTTGATCATAGCTAGTTACTATGCTTACAGCCCAGGGGACTATTGAGGAGCCTATTCCAAACTTCCTGTTGACCACAAGCACTGCCTGGTTAAATGATTTGCTTGAGATCACATATTAGAAAAATAAGGGATGAGGGATCAAACCACGTACAAATTACAGTCATAGCCTTCTGCACCATCTGCCCTATTATTTTTGCATTTCTCCAGACATCGTAAGGAAAGAAATTGAGAGGTATGGTTATGAACCTTATATGGTTAACATTTCAATTGTAATACTTAGCAAGCATAATCCTAATAGTTATCAATACATTTAAACATTATAACACTGCTACTCCAAAGGAATCAGCTAGGACTTAATGCTGACAAGCTGATACATATGTTCATAGTCTGAGTGCAGTAGATTTATTTCCTCTCCACCCCTTTTTTCCTCCAGCTTCACTGAAATACAGTCCCTTGCAGCACACTGAATGCATATAATATGTCTCTTTCAATGCTTTTAGCATGTTCTCTTCAAAAATACCCATTTTAGCAGTTTAAATCATCCACAGACTATAATATTGCATCTTATTCTCTTGGCAGTCCTTGCTTTTTTTCATTTCTCAAATCATTAACATCATCATCGACCTCCTTCTTCCCATTTTCTATATGGTGTTGGGGTGTCATGTCAACTGTAGCTTCAATGCCATTCTCTTACCTTTTTTGACATTCATCCCTAACTGTCACAGATCATCTCTCACCCAGTCCTTCCATTTTTTCCTGGATGCCCTCATTTCCTCCTGCCTTCTTCATGTTTATTACAAATCTTCTTCGCTAGACTGGTTTTTGCTTTCCGGGACATCCCAAAACCACTGCAATCTTTTCTCTTCTCTTTTCTTCTCTTTGACATTTTCTGTAACTGGAGCGACTTGGACTTTTGCTTTGATGTCATCATTTCTTTGTCTGTCCCACAGAGTGCATCCTACCACCCATCTCAGGCACTTTATTGCCATCACCTCTGACTTCCTCAATTGCTCTGCCTTAATTGCGTTGGTTTCTTTGCCATCCAGTAGTATTGGTCACACCATTGTTTGTTACACCTTACTTTTTAGATTCTTTGGCATTCTGCTGTCATATACTACACCTGTTGCTCTGTGCCATTTGGCTGTAACCCCTCTGATTCTAGCTTTTATCTCTTCATTCAGATTTCTGTTCTCCTCAGCCAGCCCTCTCAAATACTTGAAGCTGTTAGCTTGTTCCACTATTTCCCTCAGGTCTCAGTTTTTTTCTGAATTTCCATCATTTGCTGCCATTACAACTATTTAGTTGCAGTCTGCCTGTACTGCAACATCATCTGTATAAAGTAATTTTTCTGATTTGTCCCCTCCAACCTGTCTGATAAGGTAGTCCATCAAAAGTATGAATTGAAGTGGGCTCAGAGCTAAACCTGGATGCACACCTTCTCCCACTGAGAACCCTTCTGTGAGAAGCAGCACTGTTCATGCTGGTACCATTGGGTCATTGTGCATAGCCTGCATTAAATTTTTGGGACTTCAAACAATCACATGACTGCCCAAATCAGCTTTCTTTGGGATCTTGTTGAATGCTTTTTTCCAAGTCTAGGAATGGCCAGTTAGTCTCTTTCCTCATGTCTAACTTCTGTCCAACTATCTATCTCATTCTAATATCTGGTCAGTTGTACTGCATCCTGATTTGAATCTAAACTGCTCATCTTCCATCATATTTACTACTACTCTGCACATTAATTTATTAATAACCCTCTCTATGAACTTCATGCAGTGTGACAGGAATTTCACACCTCTATACTGCCCACAGCAATGAATTTCCTCTTTGTTCTTGCAGGAGGGCTTAATGGGGTTGGGAGGATGGCTTAATGTTTAAGGTGTTTACTTTACAAACACAAGGTGCAGGGTTTGAGTCTCACAAGGGATAATTGGCTAGGTTTAAAATGGCTCGCAAGGGCAGTTAGCTTAGCACTAACCTATGAACTTTGATACTAGAATGCATATTTTCCAATTATCTGGAATATGCCTATCTTTCCATACTGCTGTGAGTTTCCTCTGGAGCTATTTTCCCTGAACTCACCTGAAATCTTGATCATGTACATCATGATCTCATCTAAGCATGCTGCTTTCCCTGACTACATTTTCCTTAGTGCTGTTTTCACTTCTTATTGGGTGGGGCTTCTCTTCTTCTTTTGTCATAGGCCATGTTTGGGGCAATCAAGCTTCTGTGAGGTTTTCTTCATTCAGAAGGTACTGGAAGTACTCTTTTCAAATACCTTTGATATCCTGCGGACTGGTGAGCAGGTTGTTGCTGGCATCCCTTATGAAGGATGTTTGGCTATTTTTTTTTAATCTTTCTGTCATCTGCTAAGTCAGTATCCAGCAGCTGATAGAGTGGTTCTGATGGCTTGTTCTTTACTACTGCAGTTGCTTTCTTAGTCTCTTGTTGGGCAACCAGTATTCCTTCTTAGTCTGATCTGTCTTTTTAATCTAAAAAAAATAAAATGATGAACTCAAGTCACCAAGGAGGCAAGCTGACAAATACATTTATTAAATGGAGCAAGTTCTAAAGGCTTTCACAAAATGCTTCATCAGGTTCATAGAATTATGCACATACAACTTGCTATTAAATCAAACCTCCCAAATCTCATGACTATAAAATCTATTTTCAGTGCTCCAAAAGCTTCTAAAGTGTTTAAAACAATTTCAAAACATTAATAACATACAAGAATCAATTTTCTCTTTCACTTTTTCCTGCAATCATTCTTTCTTTTGATGATCTTATGGACATCTCCATACCACCGCCAGCTTTCCATATGTACCTTATTTCTATACCCGACTCAACCATACATTTGTCCTACAGTTCTTGCACGTGTTGTTTTGAGGTGCTGCCATTCTTCATCAATTCCACCTATTTCCTCTTTTTTTCTGAGGTGCTAGAGTCCTGAGTATTTCCTTGAGTTTTTTCTTAGTCAATTCTAGTCAATTTTCAGGGTTCTGAGTAGTTTCTATTGACTTTAGAACCATCTCTGTCCACTGCTTGCAACTGTTTGTGGCAATCAGTGGTTTATGCTGTAGGACTACTGACTACTGTTTCACTGGAATGACTTTGCAATTGTTGATTCTACCCACTGTTCCTTCCTTACTGGGAGGAAGTCTAACTGAGTTGCTTGTTGACCACTCTTATACATGATCTTGTGACTATCTCACTTACTGAACCATGTGTTGGCCATCATCAAACCATTTACCTTTGCCAGACAGAAATTTAAAATTGCCTTGCCTTCTTTGTTCCTATTGCTCCACCTATGTCTGTTCTGATATATACTTCAGGTCCCCCATTATTAAAGCCAACATATATTGCACTGCTTTATCTTGTAGGTCTTGCAGCTGCTGTCTAACTGCACTCTTTCTCACATTATTACAACTTTGCTGTAGGGTATAAGCTGAGATTATGAATATTGCCCTGTCCTTATACTGGTGTCTAATGGCCAAAAGTCTATCACTGACTCTGAAGACGTCCCTCACTGTCTTGTGAACCCTGTTCCTCACCATGATTCCCATACGATTTCTAGTCTGTCCTCCGCCTAGGTGCTGGATTGCCAGGCAAGTAGCTTTCTACACTGTCCTTCCATCTTCTCTCCTAGATACAGAGCATGACCAGTCTCCTCCCTACCATCATGTCATCCACTTCCCAGATACGTGCTGTCATTGACCCTATATTGAGTGTAGCAATCCTAAGTTCATGTCTGGCAAGTTGATTGCTTTTATGTCTAGCTTTTGCTCAACTGCTATTCCAAGTAAACTAGTCTGGGCAACTGGACACCAGCTGACCAGTAACTTGACTTAGGGCAGATGGGCTTTGTGGTGAGCACAACCTGGCCCATAAGGACACATCGACCCCATCCATATAGGCCAGAACCTCAAATCACTTATCATCAACAGATACTCATGCCCATTTTTTTGCAAGAGGCCAATTACCAGTGGTATGTCACAGGGCTCAGTACTGGGACCACTCCTGCTCAGAATATACTTCTCTGAAGTCAAAGCAAATGTGGAAAGTCTCTAGATGACAATGTTTTCCAATGACTGCAAGCTAGGGGCAATCATTGACTACCTCAGTGATGTAGATATCCTTCAGGAGGGTCTAGATCAGATGAATTATTGGTGCCAGAACCGTAGCCTAAAACAAAATGTAAAAAATGCATTATCATACCTTTTGGAAAGTCAAATACCCCTACAAATTGCAACATCAATAGCACACTTCTTTGAGTAGACTCTGAGGTGAGAGATCTAGATACGCATATAGATAGTAGGTTGAACTTTGACCACCATGTGTCCACTGTGGTGAGGAAATCCTTTTATATCGGACAACTTATAAGTAAAGGTATGGCATCCAGATCCAAGAAAATTAAAGTCCCGCTGTACTCAGCCATCATTAGAACAATAGTTGACTACAGTGCACTATTTGGCATGTACTTGACTAGGCACTGACAGCTGCTGGAGCAACGTCAGAGGTTCCTCACAAAGAAAATATGGGATGTATGAACTTTGCAGAAAGACTAAAAGCCTTATCTCTTTACTCTCTCCTACTGACTATTAAGGGGTGACCTATGCCTGACCTACAAGGCACTCACAAATCCAGCCTGATGGAGCTGCTACACATCTGCAAGTCAAACAGCATGAGGGTCACCTGATGCAGGGATCAAAAATTAGTCAGAAATTCAAAACAAAACATGCTAGAGAGACAGATGTGTCTCAGAGACAGATGTGTCTCAGAGGTTGCCCCTTCTTTGGAACAGGCTTCCTATTCACATTAAACTGAGCTCTTCCCTGACCCTCTTCAAACACAATTTGTAAAAATGGATGGAGTTTGCAAATTCACACCTGGGGTAGTCCCCTGTCCATTATGGACAGGGGCAATGTGTAAGATACTCAATGCACAGGCACAAATCCATGACATCCTTTTGCCCCTAGGGGCTATATATTGGGTATATTAGGCTTGTAAGGGCTGTTAAGCTGTTAGTCTAGTAATCTCCTATGAACATTAGTCAATGTGACCAAATCACCTAAAACTGATTGTTACCTTATTGAGTGTCTAGCCCTGACATGGCATGCAGTCTCTGATCAATGTTTTTCTATCTAGGAGATGTTGAATACCACAGTCGATACCCAAAGCAGATGGTCTATACAACTCATCCCCTGAGAGGCACCATCCCATGTCTATGCTATAGCCCACAAACTTGATTTTTCAGTGAGTTTTGATTTGGAAACATCCAGCATGTTTTGAGAAGGAGAAAGAAACTCCAAGTGGATGCAGGGAGAACATACAAGTCCACACAGGCATTGGCCAGAGGTCAGGATCAAACCTCGTGCCTTGTACATGGAAGGTGAAGAACTTAACCATTATGCCAACTGTCTTGTTTTAAGTAATCTGCCAGCTTATTCCTGTTTATGCAAATATTTAACTTTTTTCCTAATTAGATGTCAGCTAGATGACTCAAACTAGTGCTGTGTGCTTTTCTTCACTTCTAAATCAGAACTGGCTGTAATGTATTATTTAGAAAGAGTCTTCATTTTTATGATAGGCCATAGTGCCAGGCTTCAATGTTTTCCAGTCTCTTTTACTGAAATATAGGCACAAACACATACACATTGCATCTGTATCTGGACAAAAAATAGGAATTAAATTACTGCATATAGCATTTAACTACTGGCAAAGGGCTCTTGTTAGTTTTAAAACTGAAGTAACTTTAAAATATATGTTGTCTAATGAAAAGTATCACATCTCACCTGTATTCCAGTGCACCCCTTTTATTAAAGGAGCTTTAAAGTATAGCAATGTTGTGAGGGAAGGTTATGGCAACATTTGGTAGAATGTATCTTTTATAACAAAGCCCAAGCTGTGTCAACTTACTATCTATAATTGTTTCCACATATCCACCAGGTTGTTCAAATGATCTAATATTTAAATGTATTCCCTTCATTCAACTTCTGCAGAGCATTTGAGATTATGGATAGAGTTCAATTAGAATTAACTCTTACTTTATTACAGTGACACAGCACAATAAAATCAGCCTTTACCTTCTTTTGGACTTCAGAACTGGTCATGCACACCTTGAGCAGTTTCCAGTCATCTGGGTACATTTGTTGGGTGAAAAGCTATATCATTAATAAGTGGCGAGAATAGAATGGCTATACGGTATCCTGATTCTAAGCTAAGCAAACCAGACAGTACCATAAAGGTTCTTAGATAATCTCTGAATCACCAAAATTACAGAAATATTATAAACCTGATCCAGAATCATCATCTGCAATGTGTAATACTATAATTTGGAAAGTGACTTGGGTGCCGCTAACTACGCATGTGTGATTTGGAAACAGGTCTGCTTGCTCAGCTGAATGTACTCACCATGTTCAAAATAAAGGGATAAAGAACAAAAAGAGTGTACTTATTCATGCATATGGTACAGTAAGCACAACAGTACAGCAATCTGTACTTGGAGTATAAAGAATACTGCTAGATTACAGGTCAGGGCAGCACTTTGCATTTTACAAATAAACTACACAAATTAAACACTCAGAAATGTTGGAGTGTGTGCTGACATGATACACAACATAACAAGCTGTATACTGTGTTGACACTAATACCTAGTGCATTATATAACCAGGACCCTTACTGTGTCTTGCAAGGACATACTGCATTGCAGACTGCTCCATATAGATATAAACAGCAGAGCGGATGCTCAGAGGACAATACAACATTATAAAATGACAGGTCACAGTAGCATTGTGAGCCCTGTTCAGCAATGGCACACGTGTCACTTGACGAGGGTTGCATGGTGTGTTAAGGATACAAAACTGAGCAGCACAATCTCAGTTCTTGAATAAGAATTCACACAATGTGCTTGGCAGCATGTATATAGTATGAAATATACAGTGTATGTATGAATATGAAGTTATAGCTTTGCCATAGAGCTCCATCAATGAATCAGTGTTAAGCATGAAACATTTTGGTGTGCCAAATATGCAACATGAAACATTGTGGCGTGCCAAATATGGAGCATGAAACATTGTGGTGTGCCAAATATGCAGCATTAAAGATTGTGGCATGCCAAATATGCAACATTAAACATTGTGATGTGCCCAATATGGAGTATAAAACATTGAGGTGTGCCAAATATGGAGCATAAAACATTGTGGTGTGTCAAATATGCAACATGAAACATTGTGGTATGACAATTATGCAACATGAAACATTGTGGTGTGCTAAATATGCAGCATGAAACATCATGGTGTGCCAAGCATACAGCAGTGGCAAAGTATTCATATAATTTCCCAAGTGTGACATACCTGCTGATCATTGTTTCATACTGGTGTCTGCAATTAATTTATGTAGCTGTTGTGAATCATCAGTGTTATGATAGCAGTTTGGTTTACTGAATTTGCTCGTATGTGTGTGTGTGTGTGTGTGTGTGTGTGTGTGTGTGTGTGTGTGTGTGTGTGTGTGTGTGTGTGTGTGTGTGTGTGTGTGTGTGTGTGTGTGTGTGTGTGTGTGTGTGTGTGTGTTTATCTGTTTGTCTGTATTTGTGTCTGTCTGTTTGTGGAATATTTTATTAATAAGTGGGACACTGGACCAACAAAGTGGACCAACGGACAGGGTACATGCTATATTACCATGACTTTTCATTATGTACGCCTTCTGCCATTTATACTTTCCTCCATGTCATTAACATTTTTACTGTTGGCCTCTACTTTTAATGACAACATTAGCAAATATGTCAGGAATGAGTCTGTCAAGGTTTGCCACCATAGAATATTCTGCAGTTCCAAGTATGAAAAAGACAAAGATCAACATCTTGAGAAACTGGGGGAAAGTTTGAAATGTCATCTATGTAGCAGCCATGGTAAAAGAGTATAACTTTGTGATATAACTGAAAGTTCATGAAAGGCCTGGAAAAGTGATGGACTGTACTTTTCAATTTGAACTTGGTAAAAAAATACTTTATTAGTCAGAGCAAAAAAATGCACATTGAACTTCAGTTGCTCACTCAGTCATCACTCACTTCTGTTCAGTCAAAGCCAGAAGGTTCCTGTAGAAGATTTAAATTGTCACACGATACCACTGAATCATATTATTCTTTGTTCTGCCACATGAAATTCTGCATATTATATGCTGGACAGTGAAGCAGCAGAAAAAAATATCTAGATGCAGTAAGATAACACGCATGAGAGAGGAGGGTGAATATTACCCACCAGTCAGTGATATCTAAAGCAGAGAGTGCCTACTGTTCTATAAACCTTAGAAGAAAGTGTAAAAATGATGAGCAATGATGAAATTTAGCTCAGAAATATCACCAGTCATGTTAGTGACCAAGTCAAAGAGCAGTGCCTCCAAGCACGTCTTCATGCAAAAGATAACAGTTGTGCCACAATTCTTATGAGCCCTTATGAGGTAAACACAAGTCTTTAACTATTAACTGAACCCCCACCCTATAAAGGAAATGTAGGACCGCTAAAGCAGAAGTCAGATTAGAGCCTTTGCTTTGCCACAGATGGCCTGCACCTGTCACCCCTGGGATGTCAGATACTGGCTAAGGCTCTTGCTGCCCCTATAGTGCCTTTTTTAGGGAGGTTCAAATAACAAATTCACCACCTTAACAGGAACAGGCAAGCAAAAACTGAGGGTGATGCTACTCAATGCTAGAAGTCTAAATCTCAAAATGCACTCACTCGAGGCACTCCTTAAAATGGAAAACAATATCTATGCAGTGACTGAGGCCTGGTTCAAGGCTCTAGAGAGCACCCCTGCACTACCAGGCTATAACTCATACCACACTTTTCGGCCATGTAACCTGGACTGAAACACTAAAGGCGGAGGTGTGTCCATATTCATTAAGTATATCCACAGTTCCAGGCTAGTTGCTCAGTATAATGCATCCGAGGTTATCCAAGTGTAACTAACTCTGGGCAAAACTACAATCCAAATTGTAGCTTGCTACAGATCCCCCACCATGTCCCAGGATTCCCACTCCTCTTTTCTTGATGTACTGGAAAATATTAGGGTTCAACCAAACACCCTAATAATGGATGACTTCAACTACCCCACCATTAACAGGGAAAACTACTCATGTACCAACTCCTTAGCTCAACGCTTTCTGGAATTCATAAACTCCAATGCCCTGGATCAACTTATCCACACCCCCACCAGGGGCAACAATATTCTAGACCTAATCATTGTCAACATGAGTGACTGGTGTTCCACACCTGAAGTCAACTCCTCGTTGGTCCGATCCGACCATAAGATAATCACCCTTGATATCCACATCCCACCCCCACCCCCCATTAAGGAAACCATGGTAAAAAATTTCTCAAAAGCAAACTTCATGCTTCTTAAGACAGAAGTGGTGAACTTCATGACACCCATTCAGATAGACAATACAGTTACAACTGCTGAATCCTACACAAATGCACTCTATAAGCACTTACACGAGTGCATGGATCATGCTATCCAAACATAACCAAGACGCTATCCTCCAAAAAAAGGAAGCCAATCTGGTGGACCCCTGCCATAAGCAAACTGTACAACAGAAGGAAGAAACTGTTGCAAAACAGAGTAAAATCCCATGAGTGGAGGAGCTCCCTGGTCAGCCTCAATAAGAAGCTGAGATCCCTTTTAAGATCCTCCAGAGCTAGCTACGAAAACAAAATCACCACCAATTCTAAAGACAACCACAAAGCATTCTATAGCTATGTCAAGAATCTCGATGGTAACACCCAGATCTGCTCTGAGTTACAGCACAAAGGTAAGAAAATTACAGAACCAACTGATAATGCCAACATCCTGGCAGATAGGTTCAGTGCTAACTTTACCCCCCACCGCTAAACGGCCCATATCTATACAGGAAGAATGCAGAGTCCCTGTAATCACAACTATGCAGGTAAAAGCTGCACTCTCTAAAGCCAAAAACACAGCATCCATGAGACCAGACAACATCCCAGGCTGCATTTTACATGAACTTCAGAACGAACTATCTCCCCACTTAAGCACTATGTTCAATAATAGCCTCACATCAGGCTTTGTGCTCATTGAATGGCACATAGCAACAGTTATCCCACTCCACAAAGGTGGAGCCACCATTGATCCCAGGAAATATCGACCTATTAGTTTGACAAGCCTGGTCTGCAAGGCCATGGAACGTATCATCATGGAACTCAGTCAAAGACATTGGTAACCTCCAAACACTGGATCCCACCCAATTTGGGATTGCAAAAGGCAGATCAAGCCTCCTGAACCTGATCGACTTATTTGAGGCAGTCACCAAAGCCGTAGGTGAGGGTAAGGTGGTTCACACTGCCTATCTTGACCTCGCCAAGGCTTTCAACACCATCCCCCATTCTGGAATTATAGCTAAACTCACTAAACTAAGTATAAATCCCTACATCACAAGATGGGCTGCCAACTGGCTCACTGACAGAGCCCACACTGTAAAAGTTGCAGACTCCAAATTTGACCTCAACGCAGTGACAAGTGGAGTACCACAGGGTTCCATCCTGGGACCTCTCCTGTTTGTTATCTACTTCTCTGAAGTACAGGCTAACTCAGAAGGCCTCTGGCTAATGAAGTTCACAGATGACTGCAAACTAGGAGCCATAGTCAAGTCGCCAAATGATGTGGACATCCTACAGAAGGGCCTCGCTGAGACAGATGCCTGGTGTAAGAGCCATGACCTCAAGCTCAATGCCAAAAAGTGCAGTGTCATCCCCTTTGGTAAAAACTCTGTACCCATGAACTACCACACAGGCAGCAATCTACTTAACACCGAATGTGTGATAAGAGACCTTGGGACCCAGGTGGACAGTAGTCTCTCCTTTGATAGCCACATCACCACAGTAGTCAGGAAGTCTTTCTATGTGGCACACCTCATCATAAAAGGGTTCTCATCCAGGAATAAAGAGGTCATTGTTCCCCTCTACTCTACACTCATTATACCCATTATAGAGTACAATGCCACTTTTAGAATGTACCTCACAAGACATCTGCAGCAGCTGGAAAGGCCACAGAAGTACCTCACAAAGAGGATTACTGGCTTGAAACAAATGCCCTATACTGACCGCCTCAAAAAACTCCAGCTTTACTCTGTAGCATATTGCCTACTCCGAGGTGATTTCTGCCTAACATTAAAGCTATGTCAAACCCAGAACTGTTGGACATGCTACACCTAATGAAATCTCAATCCCTCCGAGCTACACACTCTAGGGACCTAAACCTTGTCACCACAATAAACAGGACATGCTGGAGGGATAGATTCCTATCCCAGAGACTTCCCATACTCTGGAACAGGCTACCCATCTATGTCAAGCAAAGTTCTTCATTAGCACTCTTCAAGAAAAATCTTGATGAGTGGATGGGAAATAGGAAATACACCCCGGAGATCACTTCTGTGTCTCTGCTCGACAGTGGCACAGGAAAATAACTTTCTTGGGTGACATAAGCCAGGGAACCTGGTTGGCTAGGCTTACGTAGGCCTTCGGGCCGATAACCTAGTACCTACCTATGAACCCCCAAGACTGCATTCAAGAGGCAAACATATGCGCAAGACCAAGCAGCAGTACTTGCATAATGCTCAACTTACGTATCTGTACAAAAAAATGTTACATATCAAATTGCATTCTTGATTCACTTTTTAAGGGAAGAACATATACAGTTTTTCCATTGCTTCACTTGAAGGACATGTTTGTTGTCAAGGAGCATTAACTGAGAAACGGGATGCATATCGCATAGATAAATCATTGCCAATGTGTAACGGATCTTCCAGTGCTATTGCTGAAGCAGGATTGCCAGAGCCAAAGGTAGCTCTCCTTTTGCATGCTGTTGGATATGTCACCCTATTGATCAATGCTCTTCTCTTTCAGTAGTCCCATATCATGATTACTGTGACTACTCTATGGCATTACAGTGACCAGGACAAACTGCAAGATGGAGTGTCACACATTGTGAACATGGTTTCTTCTGCAAAGTTACATAGCCGGCCTTAGGCATAGGCCAGCTAGGTGGCCGCCTAGGGTGCCGGTCTAGCAGGGGTGCTTTCCAGTATTTATTTGTTGTAGGTAGACCAGGATGGGGGCACTGTGTGGTATGGTGGGGGCATCATGGAGCCTTTTTGCCTAGGGCACCAGCTGGCCTAAGGCCGATCCAGGCTACAGAAGGCATTTCTTGCACTTCCAGAAAAAATGCATCAAAAAAAAGTCACGATATTTTATTAACCATTACCCTAATGACAGCAAATAATTCTGTGTTTCCACCCTTAAGCTGCATTGCCTAGAGCATACCACTGCCCAGCTGAAAGCACCTATATGAAGAGAATTCTCATGCTGCTGGCACTGTAGTAAATGGCACAAGGATAAAACATTCCACGAAGAACGTTTACAGGTTTGCATTTCTTAACCTCAGTGTGTCACACATACACTGTCATGACTTTGTATTCAATAACAGCGCTAATAAGATGTGCATTTCTCTGTCAAGGATGCTGGTGAAGAGGAGAAAGAAAATGATGAAGGATTTGATAACATCTAGTACCTATAAAAACAACTTCTGGTTTGGCACAAGCCCGACTAGCAAGGTACTGTACCTGTATTATCCATGCAAGGTGATGGTGATTCTGTGATCTTACAAATATTTACTCTCTTTGCCTCATAAAAGCTATTTTAGCTACTCAGTTAGCCCACAGAGTTCTGCACTGTGGTGCTTTCCTTCAAGTAAAAAATCTACTTTCTGAGTGCTGATGTAATTATTTGTCAGTCATCATTTCAACTCTCATTGTAGGTCCCTTAGATGATAATGTTAATTCAAGCTTCTATCTGCCTGTGTTTGTGCTATTTGAGGTTAATGTAGAAGATCTCATGGTCCTTATTAAAAAAAGAGTAGATAAAGTTTCCTGGTAGAATAACTATTGAATTGTTGGTATTTTTAATACAGAGTACTAACAATCCAAACAAAAAGACCAAAAATGCAGGACAACAGCAAATATTGAATATCAAATATTGCTCCTCTACTTTAAACTTCTTTTTTGCAGGGGAGCAAGCCCTCTGCATCCAGAGTTGTGGGGGTACCCCCAAACTTATATATAAAAACTCCAATAATACCATACCTCAGAGAAAAGGGAATATTCTGAGAAATTACCATCTCAGACTTAATATATGTAAGGTTTTTTTTTTGGCCATTCAGTCTCAGGATTATGAAAAGTGGGTCCTGAGATTTCAAATGGTTACCTACCAGGTGTCTTGGAAAATTTTCCCCTGTCAATATGAATACCACCTCAGGTTTCTCCTGAAAAGAAGACACTCACCTAATGGAACTGACCCAGTCAACAAAGAATAACTAATTAGCAAAATAAATAAATAAGCAAACAAATCAGTAAATAAATGTTTTGAAAGATGTAAACTGAGAAATATGACATGAAGAAAATACTAACATATTTTTGTGATGGAGATGTGCAGAATAACTGCAAGCTGAGGGTCAGAATTAAAAAGGGGCAGCCCAGTGTCAAATCTTTCTTATACCACTTAGGTGTTGTGTGATTCTCTTAGTAAAGCTTTTACTTTCAGAGTTCATCAGTCCACTCAACCATGAATATGGGTTGCTAAAGGACCTTGCTGAAAACAGGAAACTATGGCATAGCTAAGGAATTATTCAAGAAGCAGCCATAAAGTACAAACCAAGGAGTTTTCTCTGACGGGTGCAGCAAATTTCAAGAGGGACAGAAATAATTTAATGTTTGAAACATGATGTTTCTCTAAAGGAAGGCTGGCGAAGAGGTTGTGCAGTGAAACGTGAAATTCAGATTAATGCAGCCAGTCATCACTTATAGCAAATGACTTAAAGGTTAAAGCTCTGCATAGGTTATAATTGGTGTCTTCATGATGTGAATTCATGCTTCAGTTTCTGTGAGCCCCTCACCTCGAGGTGGTTGTGTCATACTCTGCCATTTTATGGGATAAGGGTAGCACAGCATAACAGGTCAAAGGAATATAGGCTTTCAGTTCCACTGAGTTTAGGTGCTGTATATAGAATTATACAATAAAGAATTTCTGAGAATTGGTGAGGAGAAATAACCGAAGCATATATTAAAGCCAGCAAACCAAGGTTATCATCTATTCATAGCCTTCTCCAAAGCAATATGAAACCATAAATGTGTTCCATTCACAGTGAAGCACTCTCCTGCAAAACATGAGAAATGAGAAAAGTGAACCGCATACTGATTGATCTTAAAAAATTACTCTGATGTTACTTTTTACTGTCACAATTAACTTAAAAGCATTATCTATACTACGTTTTACGTACTAGAAATTTCTGATTCTGCAGTTAATTTCAAAATGTTTTAATGAGCTGTGTCATTTTTTTCCTGGTTTTATGGTGATTAACATCAACTTACTACTTCAGTTATTATATAGTGTTTTCAGTCATCATTAATAAACATTCCTTCAAAATACCAGCAATAATGAAAGCATTTAAATTCACATGCTAGGATAAGATGTAACACTTGAAAGCACGCTGATATTGTTAGATACACCACAAAACAAATTGCAGAAAGGGCATTTCACAAAATAGATGCAACTGATTTGAAGTTAACACTTAAAAGCCTTCTTGAAATAACATATGTCTTTCTCAAAAGTTTCAGTTCATGGTCTTTACTAAGTGACTGATGGTAGAATACATGAAACAACCATGAACAGTAAAGTGGAGATCAAGCCAAACAGCATAAAATAAAGCTATTGCAAACAATAATGTCTCCAAAACAGTCCTTTGACATTATTACTGAAACTGGATCAAGTATTTTCAGAAATACAGGAGCTGAAAACGGGTCTATATTATATTGTCAAAACAGCATTACAGCGAATGCCTTTTCGACAACACATATAGAGCAAAATCCAAAAACAGCGAAAGCTCAGGTCAGATATTTCTTTCCTAGGGAAAGAAATCGCTTGGCCTGAGCTGTGACATTGCCCTTTACCCCACTGTAGTGTGATCTCGGAGTTGGTATATTAGTTGGGGGGTGTGGGGGGCACAGAAATGTTTTAACTTATGTGTTTAATGTTGTTAGTCTACCAATTATTTTCCCTAGAGAAAAAATCAGTGACCTGGGGTTTCATTGTTTTTGGATTTCACTTTTTATGTGTCGTCGAAATGGCATTCGCTGTAATGCCGTTTCGACAATATAATATAAACCCACTGCAAACACCTTTGCCCCCATAATCTTATTTTACAAGGCATTCAGTAATCTTCATTCTATGCTTTCCAAAACAAATACAAAA
Source organism: Protopterus annectens (assembly GCF_019279795.1). Lineage (NCBI taxonomy): Eukaryota > Metazoa > Chordata > Ceratodontiformes > Protopteridae > Protopterus > Protopterus annectens. The sequence continues at coordinate 1,086,093,511 of NC_056726.1, forward strand.
AAGAAATCAACGTCTCAAGTATCCCTAAATAATGATCTTTTGATTCCTCATCCAATTGACAGGTAATGCAATTTTGGAAAAATTATTTTAAGTATATCTAGAGTGACTTATATTTTAAAAACTGTTAGCATTTTATTTTCTATTAATTTCTTAAACAGGTAAACCCACTGCACACAAATTTCTTTTCAGAGGTGAATCAGGAGCACTGCCTGGTTAACTGACTTGTTGGGGGAAACAAACCCCTGACCACAGGATGAAACTCGTTTGCAACTCATACATTTAATCCTTTATGCTATCACTTCAGTGTTTTGTACTAGTTACTAATACTGCACCTTTATTTATTTTTTATTTATCTGAACTTTGTTGACCAGATTAGTCACACTAATTTCTCTTTGGGGGAAATCCAAGGTGGTATCCATACTGTCTCGAAGGACTTTGGTCAGGGCAATGGGAAACTTCCCCCATTATTTTCTGGCAGCTAGAGCTTTGGTTTTGCCTCTCATTCAAAGGACAGTGTACTCAGGGGTTCAGCATCCCCCCTTTTATACTAAACTGCAATGTCAATATTAGAAAAATGAATCCAGCTACCCAGCAACCCCTATATTATACTGAACTGCAGTGTCAATATTGTTAAAATGAATCCAGCTGCTTGTTGTGGGAATACAAACCACAATCATCTGAGTTTCTGTTACAAAATGTAAGTGTGTTACCTGATAAGCTACTGAGGTTTGCTTATAGAATACCCAAGGCTGGTGTTAGCATTTTGGGAGTCCCAGCAAATGTCAAGTCAGGGGCCCCCCCTAGGCACTTTCAGTCTAAGTGTCACCCCATCACTGCCACCAATCCTAAGCAGACCCTTATTTCATGTTGAAAACTTTTAGGAGTAGTACACACTGACTGACCTGTAGCTACAATGTTCTTACAATACAAGAGGCTTGTGTACCAAACTATGTTGGCTTATATCACAAAGAGACATTAACAGTTGTAACAATTATACATTACAATTCCTCTATGTACAGGACTGGGCTTTGGCAAAATGGCACCCTAGTCATTGCCTACTGTTTCAGTCCACCACCACCTCCCCCCACACACACAAACACATATCCTCCAGTGCTACCTCTGTTTTCTGCCATCTTGGGTTCACCATACCATGCACATTACTTTTTTCTTCCTTTTCTCACATTTTGCCTTACTCTTTTGCTTTCTCAAGAAGCCATAACTTTCTGTGTGGTCTGGTGTGCATTTTAAAGTTTTTTTTTTCTTTTTATTCAGCCTTTTCATCCAATGATGGCTTGAACAGAAATTATGATCAAGGAAAGAAATTAAGTGTTGTTTGGATTTAGTTTTCCTAGCATCCTTGCAACACACCTTTCCTGACCAAGACAACACAGATGCATAGGTAAGTACTAGGCTGGCTGCCCTTGTGGGCCATTTTAAGCCTAGCCAATTTCCCTTACAAAGGTGAGAATCAAACCCTATGTCTATGAGGCAAATACCTTAACCATTATACCAACCCCCAACCCCCAAAATATAAAACTAGTAAAACCATTTAAGAAATAACTCAATGAAGCTGGTGCCTTCTGAAATCATAGTGGTTATAGATGCTCTGGGATGCATTTTAGAGCTTTTTTCCAACCTTTTAATCCAATGGTGGCACAAACACATAAACAAAAGTCATGAGTAAGAAAAGAATTTCAGTCTTTTTATTTCTTTCAAGGAAGACCTAAATTCTGCCCAATGTTTAATGTCCAAAACTGACAAAATAGTATCTCACAATAAACTAAGAAGACAGTTGTGAGGATACATAGTTCCTATCTGGGAATACTGCCTGCCTGTCTACATTTCCAAAAAAGAGACTCGCTGCTTGTGCATCTCTCTGGTGTTAGAGTGGGATGAAAGCAGAGGTTTGAATTGCTGCAGGCATGCATTATAAGTGACTGCTGATGTACATATGCATACCATGCCTCCTTACTCCTCACCCCTAACCCCCAAAGGCATCCAACAATATACATGCCTGATGTGTGATTGTGAGAAAAGTGAAAAAAATAATGATTACAGTAATGAATTCTACTTTGTTGCTCCTAAGCAGTACAGTGGTCCTACACAAGCTGTACTAACCTTCTTTGTGTGCCTCTGAGGCCTGTGAGAAAAGTAAAAGAAACAATGACCACATTGTCTTCATCCCAAACTCAAGCTATAATGACCTGTGCACACCTCTATGGTTTAACTGTGATGGAAATTAAAGGAACAATAACGACACAATCCCCAGCCCCCCCCCCATAACCTGCAACAGCTTTATGTACACACAGACACACACATCTCAGTAGGGATGTGTCTAGAATGGGCACAGTTGAGAGCAAAGACCATTATTAGCTTTCTCCTAACAGGGGTTATATCACAGCCCTATTCAGGTCAAAGACTATAATCAGAAACTTCATACATTTTTTCCTGTTTCCCCAACCATCATAAGCTTTTGTGGGGCCCCTAACATGTGAAGGATGATTAACGGGGCCTCGCTGTATACATTTATACAGGCTGGGAGTGGGGCCCACTAGACTCGTAGAAGATCTAAGTGTCTGAATGTTCTGTGATATATTTTATACCTTAGTTTTGAAATTTAATTTTTAGTGGAATTTTTTATTGATACCCAAAAGAATAATGTATGTGTCCTGACATTATTGGCTGTGTGCACAGATAAAAATCTGTGATATTTTTTACTTACATGCACACAAGCTTATGACACCGCAATACTAGTTATTTTTTATTTTAGCAAATAGCAATAAATTATGCAACACTGGTACTGCCACACAGCAGCAGGAATAAGTCATTTTTATTTAACTCATTGAGTAGTAATGCATACCTGTCACTGTCCCTGATTTCAGAGACATTCACTGATTTTGCCTAATAATTTTGCTTTGTCCTTTGTAAAAAGTTTGATTTGCTGGTAAATCATTCAGGATTACAGACAGTCTGTAAATCCAGACATCAGGTTTTTATACTTCTTATTGTCTAAAAATGCATGTTGATGCCAAAGGTGTTATTCTACTAACTTTTAAGTTAATTAGTGTTAATATTTAAAACATTTTCCTGATTTTGAGCCTTTATTGCTATTACTTTTGGCATTGCCCAGATTTCTTCAGCAAAGAAGTTGAGATTTATAGTATCTGGTGTTCTGCCGGTATTTATAAAACTCCCTGAAAGAGAAATTCATTCAGCACTGAGATCAGTCACTCTGGGCTGTTGATCCCCTTTGTGCGTACCTTGCTCATATTCATTATCAGCTTTATCCTAATAGGGCCATATCACAGTCCTGTTCAGCTTAAAGAGCATAATCATGAAATTAATACTTTTTTTCTCATTTTTTCACAACCATTAGCAGCTATTGTGGGGTTCCCACACAGCCAAGAATGATTAAGGGGGCCCCTTCAGCCACAGGTATTGTAGGTACCTAAAACTGGCTATTTTGTTAGCTTTATTCAAGAATGTTAACCAGCAGGTCTACTTCAGTAGATTGAAAGTACACTTACCCAAATTGCTGATTCCAGAGATAACAACATCGGACTATGTGGGAAATAGAAAGTTCACCCCGGGGATCACTCCAGTGGCTCTACTTGATAGATGCACCTGGAACTAATGGTGGCATGATGCCAGAGCACTTCTATGGACTACGCTTGTAAAGGCTATAGGGTCCATTGGCCTAGTACACACGTATGAACCTATGAACCATTAAACTGAACCTGAGCATCACCGTTTTTTTTTTTTTTTTTTTTACAGGGAACGGAGACACTTGGCCAACATGCAGAAATTTTCCCTTTTTCCCACTGTGGTGTGATCCTGGAGCTGGTATATTTAGTTAGAGTGGTCATGGAGAGTGCAGCCCCCCACATTGGTTGGTGTGGGGGTGTAGTCCCCCACCTGGGTGGGTTTGACATACTTTGGTGTGTTTTATTTTGTTAAATGCTGGCCAAGTGTCTTCTTTCCCTGTAAAAAACGTTGGCATTGTAAAGGTTCATTTTATTACAATTTCAGTGTTGTCATCTCAGTAATCTGCAATTCAAGTAAGTGTAAATTTGGTCTACCAAAGTAGTCGCCTACCAGCAAGGTTTAACTAAGACAGGTGCACTACATCAGTGGTAAAATATTTAATAGAATTGTGAAGCCTGTTACTTGATAAAACACTATTATAACTAGAGATATCTTTGAATTTTGAAAGAGATATAAATAAGAGTTATTATTACTCAATTGGTTTATTAATTATACAGGATTGTTGTACTAGCTTTTGTTGGTTTGACAAACATGTTACAAAATATCAAGATAAGATAACTTGCTGAGGTTGTGAGCCCCCCAAGAACAGGGAGCCCCCAGTGATCACAGCATTCACTGGTGCCTAAAGCCAGCTATGAGAATACCCTATATAAAATTAGATTTATTCCGGTAAGTGTGGATACGTGCATTCACTGTGATGACACAGTCACTCAATGGTACTATGCACTTGTGAAAAACAAGCAGTACTTTTTAAATGAAAAGGCACAGTTAAGAGATTATCTTGCATTAGACCAGCACTGAGAATCTTTCAAATGACTGAAGCAAGATGCTCATATCTGATAAGCACTGCCTTTTCATCCATTCTTACATGTTACCTGTCTGTGCACTTCAGTGTCTCTCAATGGAATTGCTTTTATCTATCATATAGTGTCACTGCAAATCCAATTCTTTGTGAATATTGTAATTATTAAATGCGTATTAAAAATTAACTGGTACAAAGCCACTCTGGTGGCAAAGAGGAATATAGCCCTTACTATGGCTCAGGTGACTGATGGAACAACATGGAGAAAGGGGTGCACTGGTCGTGGATAGATGGGTGCTTCCTGATGACACCCCCTTACAGGAGGTGTGGCTCAAAGAGAGGAGACAGAGTCAATGAGTATGGGGGTGGGGAAACGAAAGTGGAGGGCATATAAAATAAACCCTTCAGACAGATGCTCTTAGGATCCATGACCAGCCAGAGCAATAATGAGGTACGTCTGGGGGGGGGGGCATAGGAGACTAGATGGTAGATCTGGTTTGAATATGTGGCACTGGGGAGCTGGGTCAGTAAAAAGGGACCAAAAAAAATCAAACTGTAAAAAAACTAACCTGTAATGTCAAGTTTCCTACACATTTCAGTGTTTATTAATGATGTGGATTTATTTGGCATAATTCCACAATATGTGTAGTGTCTCGAAGCCTCGTTTTAGAAGAAGAGGTGTGTAGGCCTGGTTCAGAAATTTATTCACTGATCTGATTAGCAGTTCAGATTAAAGCATAAAGGAATCATCCATTTTCTCAAGCAGTTCACTGTCCAAATCAGATATTTTCAGTGTGGAACAAGGCTTCCTGACAAAGTTATAAGTTACTGGTAAGACCTCCACAAATCTTCCTGTAGTTCCTACAGATATAGCTTCATAAATATGTTTTCCATCATTTACCGTGTAGCATTGTATATTATTATTTTTGTCACTGCCAATGTTTTCCCAAATAAGGTTTAATGATTTTCAGAAAAATGCAGGTTCACATATTTACTCCACTAAGCAACATCTACATTATTAAAAAATATATATCTTTCTATAGGATACCTCCATCTTAAAACAGCAATCATGTACAAATATAAGAAAACATTTGTAAATATTTACAGATGTGAAGAAGTGTGCATCCCATATACCTTACTTCATTTATTACATCACAGACACCAAATTCTCCTTAAGTATGAACATGCAAGCAAGCACCATCTTTCCTAGTCATGTCCCACCACTGCAAAAAAATTAACTTAAGGACAATGTAGTTGATATTAGCAAATTCTTTTTATTAGTATACAGCTTGTATTAGTGGATAAAGTGTTTCAGCTAAGTTTTTTTTTCAAACTATACTGCTAAAGTGTGTTTATATCTTACAGTGCTAGAAGCTGTAATTAAACTTAAATAGTATTGTAATTTGTTAAATTTTACAACCTGCAATACTGCCTTTAAACTTATTTACTATGTTATTCTGTCTTATATAAATATGCCTATACAACTAATTTGATCAAAGCTGTTTATATCTGTAAATAGAGTTGTACCTACAAGCACCAGAATGTCTTTGTTAAACCAATTTTGCATGAATTCCCACCTCCTGATGCTCACCATCTAATCCCTCCACTTTTGTCTTTATAGCCCTATACCTTATACTACTGCAATTCTCTCCTATTTGGCCATCTTAACAGTTTGGACCAACTAAAATACAACTTAACTCCTGACGTCCACTTGTATTGCAGACATCTAAAAGTGACCAGCAACCACTTTATGTGGTAAGTGACCCTCTTGTAAGGTGTTTTTATGCTAATATGTAGTACTTACTGAGTGGTTGCTGCTGTAGCAGTATTGGAACCCATCAGCCTAGAAATCCATATCCTGTACTCCTCCCACTTTAAATCTTGTTCCCCTCCCTACCTTACAGTACTTTTCATAAGCCTTTACTTTGCACTCCTATAGTTTTGCTCCTGAGTTTGATTGCTAGCACCCTTACATTTCTAACCTCCAACACTTAGTTTTTTTTTAATGTCTTCCCCCAGGCACTGCTCTTTCCCTTGTTTCATCTCTAGTTAATCACTACTCATGATACCTAATCTTTCCCCGTTCTATCCAAACCTTCTTAGTTGTCTGATTGTCTTCTTTGGCAATTTCCTGACCTGGGTGTAGGCCCCGCTTCACTCACCCTCACTATGCTCGGGTTCACTTCACTCCCCTACCCTACCCCCATTCCCATCCACCCTGAGTATCCTGTGTTTTATACTTATCCACACCACACCCCTCTGCAACCACACCCTAACCCAAAACCAAGTCACTAACTCCTTCAATTAGTCAATCATAGCTTAATTACACATCTCTCCTCCCACCTACCTTAACTTTTTCTCACACCTAACACATATTCCTTCTCTCCCTACACTACAAGACTAACTCTTCCACCCTTCTTTGTCCCATCTTTCTCCTACACTACCTTACTGCCATTAAACCCCTCCTCTAACTATATACTTCCAACCATGCCCTCTTCAAAGCTACTCTTCCCATACTCAGTTATTTTAGCCTCACTATCCCTGGCCACACACTTATCTTCATACCAGTCACATTACCTTACTCATTACCCCTCTCCAATTTCACCCATTAATGCTTGCCCTCAGTCAAAAGAACCCATCTATTTTCATCTCTCCTCATTTACTTCTCCACTCTCAGAGCTTTTCTCACTAAGATACTCCCAAATACATAGCCTTACTAATAGACCTTATATACACAACAGACTTATCTCCAAGATAAAACTTCTTATCCTGCAATCAAGCATATCAAACTTCAGTCTGACATCCATCCCAACCCAGGCCTTAGTACTACCACTCTACCTAACCAACCCCTCAATCCAAACCCAGGGATTACCACACCTATCTTACCACTAAAAAGACATATATCAGACCTTCTCTTTATAAATGTCAACATTAGAAGCCTCTTACGTAAAACAGATGAATTCCATGCAGCCATGACAACATAATCCCCAGATATAGCTATTGTAACAAAAACTTGGCTTAAACCTCATATTACAGCTGAAGAAATACTTCTTAATGGGTATAGCATCATTAGAAAGGACAGATTAGTTAAATGTGGTGGAAGTATAGCCATCCTATATAAAGAAAACCTCAAACTAGTTCAGCTCAACTGTAGCCCACCTAACCTCCCCAACTCTGAAATCATAACTGCCAGGCTCGATATAAATCAACACAAATCAATAGTCATCATAGCGCTCTACCTCCCCCCTGCTAATAGTCTACAAAATATTGAAATATACTAGAATAGTCTTCCACTAGCTTTAACCAGGAAACAATAATATTAGGTGACCTGAACCTGGACTGGCTCACATGCTCCTCAAATACACCAACAAACTTTATAAATCTTTATAATTTTCACCAAAACATAAAACTACCTACACGTATAGACAAGCATACAAATAGGCATTCCACCCTTGACTGGATTCTGTCAAATAAAACTAACTTCAACTATGAGTCTGGCAGCCTACCAGACACTTTAAGTGATCACTACCCAGTATACCTAATAAGAAAAAACCTGAATAACTGTGGTAATGTCACTTACCACTACATCCGCAATAAAAAAACAATTCTCACCATCTACCTTCCAGACCCTCCTAAAGCAACAGAACTGGGCTCCCCTAAAAACCCTACAACTAGATCATGCAGTGAAAATTACATTTTCCTACAAATCTTAAATACACTTGCCCCACCCAGAAAAATTCATTCTAAAACCAAGAAACTCCAATGGTTAGCAAAAGAAACAATCCAACTACTTAGATTGAGAGATAAAGCATGGTCCCTCTATCTTTCTAATAAAGGTCATGACAATCTCATCACTTTCCAACAACTAAGAAAGCAAACTAAGAAACAAATCAAAATAGACAAAAAAAATGCTTTCTAACTTGCCAAACAAAATATGCAACAAATCCACAAAAATGTTGGCAGTCAGTTAATCACCTATTAAAACTAGGTAAACCCACTACCCCAGTTCCAGCTACTAACAATACTACAGAACCTATTGAATCTCAATTCAGCTCCCACTTTATCAAATCAAAAACCTCCCTACCACAAAACACTTCTACCCCACCCATGTCTGTACCCACTCCATCTGGCCCACCAGAAACCCAGTTTAAACTTCAACCCATTCAACCAAGCTACATACAACACTTACTATCTAAAGTAAAACCATGTACCCTTGCTTCTGACCAATTACCAGGTGAGTTTCTGAAATTAGCTGCCCCATCTATTTCACATCCCATATCAATCCTAATTAACCTCTCTGTTACTGAACAATATGTACCTACCATACAGAAAATATTCCATATCATTCCATTGCATAAAGAAGGCCCCTCTAAAGACATGTCTAATTACAGACCCATAGTCATACTTTCACCCCTAGCGAAAATCCTAGAAAAGTGTATACATAAGTAAATAATTGACCACTTCTACAATAACAACCTACTTTCTGTTACACAATGTTTTAGACCAAAATACAGTACTAGTACAGCACTCATTAGCTTTACCAACTCTATAAATCACCTAAAAAAATAACAACCAACTTGTCTGTGCTACATTTCTTGATATGTCAAAGGCCTTCGAAACTGTATCACATCAAATCCTCTTAAACAAACTTGCCAATTACAACCTTTGCCATGGGACCCCATATTGGTTCCATAGCTACCTACCTTTCAAACCGACAGCAAGCTACCCTATGGGACAATAAACTCTCCTCCCACCTTATCATCTCTGTAGGTGTCCTCCAAGGATTAATCCTAGGACCTCTACTCTTTACAATATTTACCAATGACCTTACAACAGCTGCTAGTCCAGCTAACATCATTCAATACGCAGGTGACTCCTCACCTGCTCAGCACCCACAGTCGAGACACTTCAGAAGAAGACACAGACTGCCCTTAGCAATATTGAAAAATACCTAGCAGCCCATCAACTAATACTAAATCCTAATAAAACTAAGCTTATGGTCTTTTCAAATCCTTCCTCCCTAACCAAGTGCCAGTCCCTCTCTATTTTCTCTTCCAATGGCATTAAAATAGAGCCAGATGAACACACTAAACTCCTCGGGGTTACCATAGACAAAGCACTAAAATATGATAAACATATAGCTCAAACTATTAAAAAAGTCCATATTAAACTTGTCTCACTCTACAGAGCTAAACCCTATCTCTCAGACCACGTTAGACTGGCCACTGCAAGAACTCACTTATTATTCTCACTTCTCTACTGTTCTCAGATATTCACAAACCTCCATAAAACTGAACTAAATACACTTGAATCCTGCTATAACAAGATAGTCAAATTTGCAACTAACCTACCACAAAAAAACACATCATTGTACTGACCTTAAACAACTAGAATGGTTAGAACTCCCAAATGTACTTAACACTAAACCAATTATTTGATGCCCACACAGTGATGTATAAAGCTGAGCACTGCGCCAGCCCTAACTAACCTAGTCCCGCCCTACACAAACCTTAATTCTCTTAAATCAGCAGACAAGTTCCTACTTAAAATGAATAAATCACTAAACACTTATGAGGAATCCTTATACTGCCACAAGATTGCTAAAGTCTGGAACTCACTCACTCAACAAATCTTATCTATTGACCATACAAGACACTTAAAGCAGGAACTAAAACAATATTTCATATCACATTGGCTATGCCCATGCTCTGCTCCAGAATAACCTTCCCCCCACCTCCACCCCCATTTTGGTACCACTTTGGCCATAGCTTTTTCTAAATCCTGAGTTGTAGGTTCCTCTTTACAAAAAAAAAAATGTACTAAGTTAAATGTTTATATCATATCTACACTTGTACTGACTTGTAATTATATTGTATGCTATTCATTATTGTCTATGTTTTTTTACTGTGTTATTATATAATACCTGTATCACTTTGTATAGCTGACTCAGTTTATGCTATTGTATAACTATGTTTATTGGAGCGTTTCTCCCCGGGTCTCCATTGAAAAAGGACTTCTTGTCCAGTGGACATTACCCAGCAAACAAATGTAAATAAATAAATAAATTATAAGTTATATCTTTACTTATATGGTCTGTATAGATCTCTGTCAGCCTTACTTTCGTCCATGCCCCTCTCTGTCTCTGTTTCTCTCTCTCTCTATATATACTATATATATATATATATATATATATATATATATATATATATATATATATATACATATATCATATCATATCTCTTGCCCTATTTTAATGGATCTACTTTTCTTCATCGAAATTACATGTTCAAAAAAGAAAAGTAGATCCCCACTTCAGTGAAAGTGCACTTCAACGAAACTGTACTTTTACTGAAGTATAGTCACAGGATTGGCTAACACAAACAAAAAACGCACTCCCACACCCTCTCTACTTTAATATTTTCACTCCAAGATCGCACTACAGTGGGGAAAAGGGAATATTCCCTTATCCCCACTGTACCACGATCTCAGCACAAGTTTGCTTAGTTGTACATCAACACTAAACGTTGATGTACAACTAAGATTACATGCAAACTGTATGTTTTTTTATTACTTATTTTTTTTTTTTTCTTTTATTTTTATCTTCACACGAAAGTGCATTTTCAACAAAATGCACTTTGCGGAAGTCCACTCGTGAATTTACGTTTCTTTGAAACATAAATTTGTTGTAGTAAATAGATCCCATTTTAACACACCCATATCATCTCTTGATGCCTTCCCAAGTTTCAAACCCCCGCATCACTTCTGCTACTCTTTGCATAATCCAGTATTACAGCCACTTTCCTACATTGTCCTTCGCTGGTAATTAACTTATTACCGCTCTGTTCTACTCTTAGCCCCTCCTCCTTCCACTACCAATTTCCCCGTTACCCTTTTCTTATTTTCCATAAATATTTCTTTTTATTCTCCCGGTTATAGCACACCAGCTTCTCTCTATTTTATCACCTCACAGTTTTTCTCTTAAAACAGCCTGTTGACCGCTGTTTCTATCCCTTCAACCTCAGTTCACCTCTGTTCTTTGCCTTCCAGTCCCAACGGATGATGATAATCATTTTCCTCCCCTTTCCATACACTAACATCACTTAGCCTCTTACTTCCCATACACTAACATCACTTACCCTCCTCCTTCCCATACACTAACATCAGTTACCCTCCTCCTTCCCATACACTAACATCAGTTACCCTCCTCCTTCCCATACACTAACATCAGTTACCCTCCTACTTCCCATACACTAACATCAGTTACCCTCCTAGTTCCTTTTGGTAAGCTATCTCCTTCTCAAAATACCACCGCATTCACATATGTCAGCTGCCTGCTGCCTCTGTGCCATATTTCAGAACAACTTGCCCCAGCACACCATTTTTACCCTTAAGTCTGAGAGATGTTTAATACCATGCCATACTATTTATGCAATAAACTTAACTGCAGAGTCCACCCCCAATCATACTTTTCTTCACCATCTTCCAGACTTCCTCCCAAACATCATCTCTTCCCTCATTTCTCGTTCTTTCTGCACCGGTTTTCATGCAGCCTAGACGTCTCTATCTCTTGTCGTTTTTACCCCTGAATCATTATATATTTGCTCTGTCTTACCTTTCTTGATTCTAATCCATTCCAGATTACCTACACCCTTACTCATAGCCTCAGACTCACAGACTGAGATGGTATGCATCAAGGTTCAGCTCTGAGCCCACTGCTGTTTATACTGATAAAGAACTACATTCGCTAACAGGTCACAGGGGACAAATTAACAAAGCTACTGTGTGCAGACAATGTGGCAATGTACGCAGACTCTAAGCAAGAACTTCAGCAAAGGGTAGAGGAATGGAATGCAAAACTGAAAGCACACAGGATGAAAATGTGTGTAGATGACATTGTTCTAATGTCAGCAAATGGAGAGGAATCAGAAGAAGCTGAAAACTGATATAGAAGGGAAAAAGTGGAGCAGGTTAACAGGTTCAAGTCTTTGGGAGGGGTGGATGAGGAGAAGGGAAGTCTGAATGAGGAAGGCAAGCTAGAATCTGAGAGGCTGCAGCCAAATGGCCCAAACAGAATGCCAAAGAAGCAAAACAATAAAGGGTAGAAAATGGTGGTTCGACTAGTACTTGACAGATACCTGGGAAATGAACACAGAACAGTTAAGGAAGCTAGAGGTGATATAGTGGAAGTGCCTGAGATGGGTGGTAGGATGCACACTGTGGGACAGATGATGAAATGAGGACATCAAGCAGAAGCCAAAGTAGCTCGAATTGCAGAGAAAGTCAAAGGGAATAGATTATGGCTGTCCTGGCACATGTGCTGGAAAGTAGAAAACAATCTAGTGAAGTAGATTTGAGATAAACAGGAAGAAGACAGGAGAAAATGAGGACATCCAGCAAAGAGATGGACTGCATGAGATAAGAGCTGCGACAGTCAGCCCTGACTGTCGAAGAAGGTGGGAGGGTGGCACTAAATCAAGAGAGATGATGACAGTTGATGTAGCACCCTGACCCCATGTTGAAAATGGGAAAAGGATAGGGTGTGGTTGATGATGATGATGATGATGATCACCAACTACTGAGAGGTTTACATACATCAGTAGTACTTTTTACACTGGGAACACAGTGAACATAGCATCATACTGTAGTAGTATATGTAGATAATTGTACCCTTCCCTGATACACACATTTCAGACAGGTAATTCTTGCTACATATAATGCCTTGACACTGCTCTCAACTATTCCAAAGCTCTTTTCTACCTACGCCTTCTCTCAATCTTCTTTATCATAACTGGGGACCTATGTTACACCAAAGATTAATTAGGCACAGATTTGGACCAAGTGAACAACATCCTGATGTAATATTGCCCTTTCAGAGTTACTGTCTACCAACCAAAATAGCAGCCAAGGAGTGACACATTTGCAATAATCGTTAAGGTCTTTGCCTGCCATGCACAAGGTAAAAGGATAAATCCTGATCTCTGGCCATTGTCTCTGTGTTCTCCCTGAGTATTTCTTGGTGCTTCTACCACCTCCCAAAAACATACTGGGTGCTTCCACTTCAGACTCATCCAAAATTGAATGCAGTCATGGACAGCAGAACCAAAGATTCTAGATGTTGCCAGTCAGTGGAAGTGTTGTATGGACCAACCAATTTAAGGCATCACTTGTGATGCACAATACCCTATAGACAAGAGAACATAAATCACAGACTATGTGCCATATTAGGACTAGCCATTCAGTGGTGTAAAATAATTGTTTCTAAGTGGTCACATTGACTAATGTAACCAAGAATAGGCATGGATACTTGACAGTGATAATTGAGTTGGCCTACTCTGACCTACCTATGCCAGGGACCCAATGTAATGGTGTGAGGAGTCTATGTACTTCTATTTGCCAATGTGTCTGCCTTAAAGCCCAGCAACCCTGAGTAAATAAGGTACTGTATGGATGGTGTCCAGTTGTTCGGCTTGTGTTACCTGGGATAGCTCTGTTAAGTAAAAGCTGGACATAATACCAATCAACCTGCTAAACATGAACTAAGGATTGCTGTACTTAATACAGATTCATTCAGGATACAGCTTTGAAGTGGATGACATGATGGCAAGGAAGAGGCAAAACATCCTGTGTATCCAGAAGACAAGATGGAATGGCAGTTCAGCAAAGACACTTAGTATCCTGAGTATACTACTCAAGGGCAGTGCAGACTGCAAATGGGAGTCTTTTTATGATAGTGAGGGATGTCATCAGAATTATTAATAAACTCCTGTTAATCAGACTCCAGTGTAAAGATAGGGCAGTATTTATAATCTCAGTGTATGCCTCACAGCAGGGTTGAGAATGCAAGGAAAAGAGTGCATTCAGGCAGCAGCAGCTGGAAGGCCTACTAGGTAATGCAGGACAACATGAATTGGTGTTGATAATGGGGGAACTGAATGTTCATACTGAGACAGACAGAACAGGCTATGTGGCCTCCCTGGGTCCACGTGGGTGGGGCAACAGGAATAAAGAATGGTAGTGTCTCAAAAGAGCATGTGTGTAGACTGTAGAACAGATATGAGGCTGATGCACATATGGATATAAGGTACAGAAGGAAGGCTGGTGGTGGAATTCAGAAGTCCAGGAAGACAAGAAAAATAAGCAAAGAGTACAGAAAATATGCGAAATAAGATGATGATGGAATAGGCTAAGAAGGAATACTGGTTGGCTTACAAAGAGGTTAAGATTGCAGCTGCAATAGCAAAGAACAATACATAAGGGGCACTCTACCTATTTCTGGAAAGTGACTCAGCAAATGGCACAAAGAAACCCTGTCAGGTTGAAAGGCAAAGAGAGAGAAAGACGATAATCATCAGACACTCTTTATAAAGAATGTCAGCAAAATCACTCTCACCAGTCCAAAGGACATCAAATGCAGATGAAAGGAGTACGGTCACCAACTTCAGAATGAAGAATATCCCATAGAAGCTCTACTGTCCCATACAGCCTATGAAGACACATGAAGATGAGCCCACCCTAGAAGGTGAAAGAACAGTGCTAAAGAAAATAAAGTCAGGGAAAGCAGCAGGCTTAGATGAGGTCATGGAAGATATTATTTTGTTTGTATTTTTCATTTATCCTTTGTTGACTAGGTTAGTTCTACTAGGCCCGTGGCTTCTTTTCGAGGGAGACCTGAGGTGGTATTTTCCATAATAGGGTAAACTTCGCCAGGACATCCGGGAACTTCCATTGCTCTTTTCAATAGGTGCTTTGGTATCATTTGCATTGACCTGAACAACCACCAACTCAAGCAGAGGTGGCCTCAGTTTAACATCTCATCCAAAGTACATATGATCAAAATGTTAGGTGAGTTAGGAAGTAAATGGCTACAGAGACTACTCACAGCAATATGGCAAGAAAGGACATATCCCACATAACTGGAGAATAAGTGACAGTGACAGTGGACAAGAACAAAGGAGACTTTCACGTGTTGGCAGTATAGGGATATGAAATTACTGTAATACTGCATGAAATTGCTGGAAAGGGTGATTGATAAACAAATATGCAGAGTACTAGAAAGTAAAATGGAAGATGAGGAGCTCAGATTCAGATCAGGATGCAGCCTAACCTGATGTTTGCAGTGAGAAAGACATTTGAGAAGAAGCTAGACATGAGGAAAGAGTGTAGATGGGCATTCATGGACTTGGAGAAAGTATATGACAAGTTCCCAGAAAAGCTGATTTGGGCAGTCCTGTGATGGTTTTAAATGCAAAAAACATTGTTTCCCAGTGGGAGTAGTTCATCAGGGTTCAGCTCTGATCCCACTGCTGTTCATACTGGTGATGGATAACATTAGCAAACACGTTAGAGGGAACAGATCAACAAAGCTGCTGTATGCAATGTGACATTACAAGAAGGTTCTGGACTTCAGCAGATGTTAAGTGAGTGTAACACAGAACTGATGGCACGTGGGATGAAAATGAATAAAAAACAAGTAATCACCATGGTATCCCCGAAGTCTCAAAACAACCCACTAAAGTGTAGTGGGTCTAAAAACAAAACAGTGTAAGAAACTTCTCTGTGTGGAAGATTTTCAGTCCATATATTTCTAGTTAATCACTGTATATTAATCAGATCAGACAATAGTAGTAGAAGTAGCAAACTTAAACTCATCTTAAGTCAAAACAAAACAAAAAATAATATTAGAAAATATATAATTCTACAGCATTACTAAGTATTCGAAAGTAATCCAAGCAAGGCAGGCAGTCTGTTTCCAGTCAAAAATCCTTTATTAAGTCTAAAGACAAGAGATCCAAGTAAAACAAAAATAGAGTAATAATTTCTTCACAAGCTTTCTAAATATATATATACTTTTTATCAGGCATGGGAGTGGTTTACTGTGCTGTAAAACAAAGTGTTATTGGTACACATGTTAAATTCACATCCCTTCCCCCATCAGTGTGACATTCGAGCTAGTCCTGCCCTACCTAGTAGCTGTCATAATAATATATAGCCCTAATGTACTTTAATGGTACATCTTATTTAACCAACTTATTAAGTAGATTATTAAGTCTGTGATTTTATACAAGGCAATATACTACATGGCTAGAAATATGTCAACCTTAGTTCATTTTGCGATCAAAAATTATATATTAATATATACATATACATTTTGCATGTAAAAATCAGTTTCTATTTTCATAACCTATTCTTAAAAAGATCGCTTTCGTCCACCCTTCCTGAAGTTTACCTCTTCCCATAGCTGTACTTCAACCACTTTCTTAGATATGCAGATTTCCAAGGACACCAACAATAACAGAATCACCACTGATCTATTCAGAAAACCAACGAGGGTTAATTATTACTCCACAGTAAAAGTCTATATCCTACAAAAACCAAGTATAATGTAGTGAAATCCCAAGGCTATAGATTAGCTCGAATTACCATAGAGATGGAACCATTTTTGAGAAACCTGAACAACTTAGAGAATAATTTTCTAGTGAGAGGCTATGAAAGTCAGATGTTAAAAAACATCCTGGAACCCATTATAGAACTGATAAGGACTGAAGCACCTTCACTCAACCTCCCCAGTAGAAAAATGTTAAGTAATCCCACAGAAAATAACAAATGCAAAAATAGCTGCATCCTGACATACACTTTGGATTATCACAGTATCAAAAATATTATTGAAGAAAACTGGGACATTCTCACAGGAAACCCTTTTCTGATTAACATCTTAGGTGAAACCCCATCATTTGTTTATTGGAAGGCCAGGAATATTAGAAGTTTTGTTGAATTTAAACCTAGACCATGTGAGAAAAGCACTAAAAGATGTGAAACTAATTGTACCTTTTGTATATTTATACAACAAGGTGATAGTTTTTATTGCCCTTATTTAAAGAAGATCATTAAAACCAGTGCAGGGAGTGACTGTAACACTAAACAAGTAATTTACAGGGCACAGTGCAATGAATGTGATGCATTCTATGTGGGCAAGACTGTAAATAAACTCAAGCGAAGGATTTCATGTCATCTGTCAGAAATCCGCTCTGGATGTAAAAATAATGCACTAGCCAAACACCTTTCTCTTCATAAAAGGTTTTAAGTTCCAGATCCTGGATCGCATAGTCATGGGTGATCTTGAAGGAGACATCCCGAATATTCTGGGGAAACATGAACTCATGTGGCAATTAAAGCTGAACTCTTTTAGAAAGCCTGGACTAAACTACTACTGTTCAGTTAAAAGTGCACTGGAACTTAGAAAATTGCCACATTGTTTACATGACCAATTGTATTTTATTTTATTTTTTCTACAAATTTGTTTTAAATACCATTTTAAATCATTTGAAATTTAAGTGTATATTTTGTTTCCATCATCATACATATATTTTTTTTATTTTTATTTTTTTCTGGTTCTCTTTTTTCCACTTTATTCAAAATGATGGTAATAACAATACTAACTAATTATACAATTATATAGGTTTTTAGGGTTCTTGTACACAGACCTGAAGAAGTCTAGTAGGACAAAAGCGATCTTTGTTAACAATAGGTTATGAAAATAGAAACTGATTTTTACATGCAGAATGTATATGTATATATTTATATATAATTTTTGATCGCAAAATGAACTAAGGTTGATATATTTCCAGCCATGTAGTATATTGCCTTGTATAAAATCACAGACTTAATAATCTACTTAATAATTTGGTTAAATAAGATGTACCATTAAAGTACATTAGGGCTATATATTATTATGACAGCTACTAGGTAGGGCAGGACCAGCTCGAATGTCACACTGATGGGGGAAGGGATGTGAATTTAACATGTGTACCAATAACACTTTGTTTTACAGCACAATAAACCACTCCCATGCCTGATAAAAAGTATATATATATTTAGAAAGCTTGTGAGGAAATTATTACTCTATTTTTGTTTTACTTGGATCGCTTGTTTGTGTACTTAATAAAGGATTTTCGACTGGAAACAGACTGCCTGCCTTGCTTGGATTGCTTTCGAATACTTAGTAATGCTGTAGAATTACATATTTTCTATTATTACTTTTTGACTTGACGAGTTTATGTTCGCTACTTCTACTACTATTGTCTGAGCTGATTAATATACAGTGATTAACTAGAAATATATGGACTGAAAATCTTCCACACAGAGAAGTTTCTTACACTGTTTTGGATGAAAATGAATAAAGACAAGACAGTTGCCATGGCAGCGAATGGTGGAAGTCAGATGAAGTGAAAATTAGGAAAAAGCAGTAGTACTGGTTAAGACCTTCAAGTATCTGGGAGGGGTAGTTGAGGTGAAGGGAAGTCTGAATGAGGAGGTCAAAGGCAGAATTAGAGGTGCTGCAGACAACTACCACAGGCTGTCAGGGAAGTGTGTGACAGAAAAATGCCAGAGAAGCAGAAAAGTGAAGTGTACAAAACAGTGGTGCCACCAGTACAGAAGCTAACTTGGCAGTGAAGATAGAGCACTTGGAAGCTAGAGTTGATGGAGATGAAGTGTCTGAGATGGGTGGTAGGATGTACATTGTGAGACAGACAAAGAAATGAGGATATTAGAGCAGAAGCCCAAGTAGCTGCAATGGCAAAGGAGACAAAAGAGAACAGATTATGATTGCTTGAGCATATGTAGGAAAGAAAATGACAATCTGGTGAAGAATGTTTGGGACAGACTTGGAGAAGGCAAGAGGAAATTAGGGCATCTAGCAAAGAGATGGATGGATTGTCTGAGAGAATACTTGTGACAGGCAAAATCACTGGAAAAAGCAAGATAGTTGCATAGAATTGAGAATGATAGTGACATTTTCTAAACATGAGATACTGACACCAATGTAAAAAAAAATGGGAAAAAGGTGGACTGATGATGATGACAATGATGATGGTGATGATGAAGAACCAAGCTGATAATTCTACTGACTTGGCCTGAAGTGGATAGCTGAGTACTGATAACTACTCTATGGCAGTGACATATCCATATTAACAACATCTGGCCATCAACCACAACTACTAATTTCTTGTTGTGAAGAAGCTGATAGTATATTTATTTGGTTCTACCTGACTTCGTCGACAGCTGAGAAGACCGACGTCGAATCCGGCTCCTCCAGATGGCAGCGAAAGAAGACCTTGGCGAATCGCGGGTTGCAGAACATCGACAATGCAGAAGACCCCACACGGATGACAACCAACGCCGAGGATGCCGACACATGGGGAAAGGCTGTGTGAGTATCTTGTTATTGGACGTTAGGGTCTTGAGTCAAGGTATTTATGTGTGTTGGTGTAAGGGTGTGGGGGGGATAGAGGGTAAGTGAGTTTTATGTCAGGTAGAACCATTTATTTATAGTCCATTAAAACAATTGCAGTATTTTAGTGTTAGCTAGCCTGGGTGATACATGTAAGGAATAGGGTGTCTAGTACATTCTGAGCATAGCACTTGTTTATATGTAGTAGAGGTGCCTATAGTGAGAAGATCAGTTAGAACAACCTAGTGTATTATGCAAAAGGAACTGTTGGATGTTGTAAAACGCATTGTGAAACTTACCATTCTTTTATACTGACTTCGTAGCTCAGGCACAGGTATGGAGAAGCAGCTCATTGTTATAGCTGTCACCTGGAAGTAGTAGGAGGACTGTCCTTCACTCAGGGTCAGAGTGACCCAGGTCATACGATGTCTGCTTTCAATGAAATGTGCTGTCCTCACTCAGTTTATTCAGTCTGTATACTTAAATCTAGAGTTTTATATTTGAATGATAAGCAACATGCCTTCCATCACAAGATATTTATTTATTTATTGCTGTGAGCTTGGCTAACTGATAATTTCTGATTGTACTCCATATGTGACAAAGAGTAACTAATGAATTAATCTAAGAAAATTAATTTTCATCACCAAATGCAATGATTTTAATTTACACTTAGCAGATGTGTAATGTACCTCTACCAGCTTGCACACATATTTACTAAATGTGTTCTGAAAAAAATTAAAAGTTATAAGCCAAACTAATGTAACTATTTTGTGAACAGTTAATGATTTTATAAAGGCACAAGCAGTATTAAATGTCTTATTTAATATGATAATAGTGCATTCAAAATCTTTACTATAATGCAAACAAACATCGAATTCTATTTTACTCTAAAGATTAAAAATAAAATCATATTTTGGAAATTGCATAACTCAGGCATACAGTACCAGTCCACTTTTATTCAGTTAGGGTTGAGCTTCTACCAGACAGAAGGAAGTTTTATTCTGTGTGCTTGCTTACTGAAATGCTTATAAAATATGAAAATTATACTTATTTATGTAATATGCAACAAACATAACTGACATGCCACAACTGCACAACTTACAGTACAAATATCAATGATAATTTTCTTCAACATTATCTAAGGTTTCAATTGATGCATCCAATAGTCTGTACTTTACTTGGTTTTCAGAAATATTAATGTAATATGGAAAATTATAACCCCTTTACAATAACAAGCAAATAACAAGCTAACAACTAGGAATATCTCCAGCATAGTGCACTATATATGGACAGTAAAAATGTAATTTTCTGTCACCTACTGTGATATTTCACACCATGTACACCAGTAATGATGTATCATTTTCTATGTTATAAAAAATGTTAATGTAATTATGAAAATATGAGTAAGTGATAAACAGGATCAATATCTCCACTGCAGGAGACCGTAAATTAGCAATCATAGTGTATTTTGTCTTACAAATTGTCATTTCATATTAGTAAGGCTCTTAGATAAGGAAGCTCCCTCCACATTCTGTGGATTCTATAAGGATGTATAGGTGTTAAGTGAAGACATATAAAAATGGTGTTACTTTAGTGGTATTGTTTCAGACAGTTTTTCACTTGCTGTTTAAAGGCTGGGTTGATGTTTTCTTCCCTTAGGTTAGAAAGAAGATGGTTACAGGAAGCAGGAGTACACATATAGAAGCTTTTTCTCAGTAATATCCCTCTTTAAAAAAGATGATCATTTAGGTATAACGGTGTTGTCATGCTTTGTTCTTAAAAGATACCAGGAGGCTTTGACCTGGAATTTAGCCTGCAATGAGAAGCAATAGCTATTGTGAAGTAATGTCAAGGCAAATGTGTAGAGGCAGAAAATAGATATGGCTGTAAGTGGAAGCCAACTGGATTTCTTTTGTGAAGTACAGTGATGTTCATCCTACAGAGTTAGGTATAAAAATGTTAAAGTTCTTTTGATGAGGGTTTGTAGTATATAGTTAGGTTGGGAAGGGTATAGTGTGACAACATGAGACATGTATTCCAAGCATGGTATTAGAACATTTAAAACATGGGCACAATTGCCCTATGGAGTTATATAGTTGCAGCAGGGTTTAATCTGTGTTTTGATCTTGATAGCTTCTGCTTCATTATGTACTTTAAAGGTGAGACAGGAATCGATAGTGAGACCCAGATATCTGTATTCTGTGATCTATAGAAGTTGGGAGATTTCTGAACCAAGACGGTAAAGTGGTTGGCATTTGGGGAGCTTCTGACGGTAAAGTGGTTGGCATTTGGGGAGCTTCTGGAGGTTGCCAATCAACATGACTGCAGTCTAGCAGTGTTTATAGTTATACAGATAGCTAGAAGCTAATTACAGAGAATGTTAACATCATTTAAAAGGAATGACTGACTGTTTTTAGTATGTGCACCAGGTTTGTACAGAACACAGCTCTCAGCCTCTTAGCTCAAGAATGAAGGACAAAGTTAAAAATAATGACAGACAAGGGCCCAAAATCAGGGACATAGTTTAAATGTTGCTCTTAATAGTTAGAACGTTGCTAAAATAAAATATTTTTATTATTTTTATTAGCATGCACTGTTTGGATGAATATAAAGCCTGAACGTGATATATTTGGTGCTTTTCAGACCACAATCTTCAACAATCTAAACATATGTGAGAAGATCAGGGACATTCTGAAAAATCAGGGATATTTGAGAACTGTGGTACAAAGTAATGTAATTTGCATAAAATGAGACAGTGATAGGACCACGCAAGGTGGTAATATGATTTATGCAAAAAGGAAAAGTATAAGGCAAAGCATAAAACTCTGAAGAATGCTTGAGGTATCTTTTGCCAGAGGAAATGTTATCTAATATAATTTGAAGATAATATGTTCCAAAGAGATTTTGAACTAATTAATGATACTGCTCCTAGAATTTAAGCTATGTAGTGTACTGGGAAGTGTTTTGTTGTCTACACTCTCAAAGGGTCTTGTCATGTCAATAAACATACTCACTGTTAGATTACCTTTCTTCTTATTAATAAACAATTATGTATGATTGTGTAAATGGCAGTGAGTACATTGTGACCTGACCTGAACCACGCTGGAGGTCTACTAGCATGCAATACTTGCTGATGTGATCAATTAACTGATTATATACATTAACTTTTCATATACTCTGTTAAAGGGTAAAGTATGGAAACTAAATAAAAATCCTTGGGGGGGGGGTCAGTTTCTTTGGGATGAGAAGTGTTAGTGAGTATTTAAATTGTAGGCAACACTTCCAGTTGTTAGAAAAAATATTGTGTATGTGAGTTTAGCAATGCATTTGGTAACAGTTTTCAGGAAGATGGAATGAATACTATTACTGTTTAGGTATAGCTTTAACAAAAAGTATTGTACTAATCCCTTGGATGTCACCATATATATGCGAATCAGGCATTCAGCCAAAATGCTAGGTGGTTGACATCTGTTTAAAAGACCACATTTGGTCAGATTTATGATTAATCATTGAAGACAATATCCATCGAATGGCTTTTAAGCAAATACTAACTGTCGAACATGCTTTTTCTAGTATAGGGTGATCATCGTCTTTCCATTCATCAAATACTCATAGTTGACCAGCTTCATTACAGGATAGCAAATTTGCCCTTTCCTCACCATAGTCTAATCTCAGAGTTAGTATATATAATTAGGGGGTGCCCCCCCCCCACATAACAAAGGTCCAGTGTTAATGTAATCTTTCTGTTGTGATGCTTCCTTGTAGATGGACAACTATGAGTATTGGAATAATAGATTTGTGATGATGAGCTTATATGGTAAAAAGCACGTTCAATAGTTAGTATTCTCTTAAAAGCCGTTCAATGGATATTGTCTTTGATGATTAACCATAGACCCCATTTGGTTGACATATGCAGATGGTAGACAGGTACTGTAGATCAACAATCTCCAAGTAAGGAAATATTCCCTTTTCCCAGGGACTGTGCATTCTTGAATTAAGTATATATACTTAGTAGTGGGTGTGGGGGAGCAGGGCGGCAATTAATTGCTGATACTTGCAATAAAGAGTGCATTAGCAAAAAATAACTGGTACTTACAATTCAGAACATATTGACAACAGCAGTGTAATCAATCTATTATACAGACATAACAAATTAGTTGATATTTACAATACAGAACACATTTGAAGCTGAAAGGAAACCTGTGTGGCTTTGTGCTTAAATCAGCAAATATGTTCAAACCTAGGGTAAGAATGCTTAAAGTAATGTAACAATAGTTAAGGTGTTTAACTTGCAGACTCAAAGTACAGGGTTTGATTCTCACCTATGAAATGGAAATTGACTAGAGTTAAAATGACCCATAAGTGCAGCTAGCCTATTACTTACATATGAACCTATGAACCAAAATCCAGTGAAAGAAAAGTACCTATATGGAGTGTGTATAACAAATTACAGTGGTAGGTTGCTAATGCTACCTGTGATGGAGCTGGTTAGAAATTTCTTAAGAATGCAGACAGTATAGGGGAAATATGAAATGATTATTGTAATTTGGAGTTGTGCAAGGGAAATGGAGATAAGACATTATAATAGATGTGGGCAGGTTAGGTTGAAATGCAGTGACATGCTGATTATTGCTTCAAGTAGAAGATGATTATCAAAATAATTATAACAGTAATGAGGGAGACATAACCAGTTAAATATACCTGAAGAGAAGGGAATATTTTGATGAACTGGGTTACTATGCCAATGATGGTCTAAAATTAGGTACTTTATGGCAGAGGATAGAGAAAAGGATATTTTGATACACATAGTTTTATGTTAGTACTGGACTGGTTTGGAGAACTATAGTGATATTGTAGACATGGCAGGACATGATAGTGTTGATGTGGGCAGGAGTCATTTAAATGTATGTATTGTCAACCAGTCACATGGCACATTGTATTGAGAGAGTACGTGAGTGAGCATTTCGTGAAAGGAGTTATGAATTCAAGACTAAACTGTGATTATCATTGGATGGTGGAGTAAAGGGTTGGTAGGAAGTAGACTGAAAGGACTTGCTGCAGAGAAGTTGTTAATTTTGGGGTGAATTGCAGCAAAAGTTTTCTGATAGGATGTGTGGGTGAAGAAAATGGCTATAAAGGAAGTGGAATGAGATAGGGTATGAGATCAAAGCATGACAGAACAAAGTATTATAGTATTACACAAAAATATGTTTATAGTGTTCTAATTAGATAATGTGCATGTTAGATAGCTTTGTGTGCTTTCCCTGTATCTATTTAGTTATCTCTTTTTACTTATTTACCTATGCATATGATTTTAGTTCTTGTCACAGATCTGATCAAGGCTTTATTGTATTAGTTAGCTGAAAGTGATTTTAGTTAAACGTCAGTCCATTTACATTAATGTTATTCTTTCCTTAACACCTGACTTTGGAATGTGGGTTGGAATTGGACAGGTAGTGTATTTCTTAATTAGGATTTAGTTTGATCTAAGTAGTAGTGTGTGGGGGTGGGCACTTGCTGTTCTTAAAAACACGTTTACGGCCCTGTTTATGTTGCTTGCCTGGAATAGGTTGGTTTAAAATTAAACAATACATATATTTTCTACATGTGCTTCTAAGTGTATAAAAACTGATATGTTTAACATTGTAAAGTATTTTTGATGTTTTGTTACTGAGGATTGCTTGTCTGTGACGAATAAAGGCTTTTTGCTTTGGAATATTACCCAAGTTTCATGATTTTTGGAAATTATTGTGATTGAGCTCATCAATAAAGTTTTTAGACTACTATTTTGTTTTGTTTTTTATATTTTCCTCAACACTTACATTGGTGAGGTTGGAAGTAGACAGATTCATGTGCTTGATTATTTTTTATTTTTTATCTTTAATGCAATGTCTTACCTCAGTACTGTGCAATACTCAAGCAAGCAAATAGAACACTGTATAATAAATGTTAAAGTGAGTTTAATTTATATGCAATATTGGGTTTATCTGTCTAAAACATTATGGTATATAGTAAGTGCTTATATATGTATTAATGTCTTGTTGTATTAAGTCTATGTGATGTATGCACATTTGAGTCTGGAGATATGGAACTTCATTCAATTTTTGCATTTGTGATTCTGAATGACAAGAAAGTTTACTTTGACTTTGAATTTGACTATCAGTGAGCCAATTTGCAACCCACCTGACAATATATAGGTTGATAAACAGCTGGGTGAGTTTATCAATGATAAAAAAAAAAAAAACACTGGAAAATAAAAAAATCGAGCCACAAAGGCAGTAAAGTTGTAGCAAACAGTTTAATACAGCACTAACAGACTAAGCGCTTTCACCATAAAATTCAAATGGCTTCTTTAGAGTCAAACCAATTAAGCTAAATTGTGGTTATATACTCAAGGTAATAATCAATCATTCAAACATCAAAAACAAAGAATAGCCCTAAGTGTGTCAGTGGGGGGGGGGGTATGAATGTACCACAGGTTGACTTGGAAGATGTAATTGCAGTACTACCATGGTAGTCTATTTAGTCACGTGCCTATCTTGTCCAAGTTATTATGCAGGAAAGACCATCAGGGACTTCGGGACCATATTCTAGAACATTTGAGGGACATCAAAAATAAAAACACCCATAATGCCCTATATATTCATACCTTGGAATGTCCAAACTTCAAAAGATTTGTATTTTTTGTTATTGACAGGATCTGTGGTGATGCTAGGGGGGGTGATGTTAAATTTGAGTTGGAAAATAGGGAGGCTAAGTGGCAGTTTATATTGAATGTCTGCTGCAAACCTGGGTTGAATTACTTTGTTTCAAAAGCCCCCTTTTTGAAACAGAGGGCTACAAAAATATGAATTGTTTATAATTAAAACATTTTTTCTTTTCTTTCTTATAATTTTACTGCTGTCTGTTATCACTTATATTTCTGTTTTTATTTTTTGTGCATTTATAACATTTAAAATGTTTTTTAACTAACACTATACACATTATATTTTTTTTAATGTTTGAAATTTTCTTAATAGCAAAAGAAATGTAGCTAAGCTTAGGGCTATTCTTTGTTTTTAATATAATCAATTAAATGATTGATTATCACCTTGAGTATATAACAATAATTTAGCTTAATTGGTTTGACTCTGAAGAAGCCATTTGTATTTTATGGCGAAAGCGCTTAGTCTGTTGGTGCTGTATTAAACTGTTTGCTACAACTTTACTGCCTTGGTGGCTCAATTTTTTTTTTATTTTCCAGTGTTTTATCTTTGTTTATTAGCCTTGTGGCTGTTGTGTTGATTTTATCAATGATGCCTGAGTGAGGGATTGTGTCAAAGGCTTTGGCTAAGTCTAGGTAGGCCATATGCACAGATTTGCCCTCATCTAGGGCTTTGGCGACTGCCTCGAAGAAGTATATCAAGTTTAACAGGCATGATCTCCCCTTGACAAAGCCAAACTGGGTGGGGTCAAGCATTTAGAAATTTCCTGTATGATTGTTAATAAGGTCAAATGGTGATTCATTCCATGGCTTTGCAGATAAGGCTTGTCATGCTAATGGGTCCATAATTCCCAGGGTCCGTAGATGCACCCCCTTTGTGCAAAGAGATGATGGTAGCTGTTTTCCATTCCACTGGGATGAACCCATTGCTTAGGCTGTTATTGAAAAGCGTGCCCAATGGTGATGATAATTCCTGTTTTATCCCATGTAGAACACAGCCCAGGGTGTTGTCTCGTCACATAGGGGCTATTTGTTTGTCCTAGGAGAGGGCATTTAAGACCTGTTCCTTGGAGATACTGGGTGGGGGACAGGTGTTAGGGATGCTTTGGGATATATGTGGTGGGGACAGGGGAGTGAAATTTTCATTGAACCTGTCAGCCAGCACGTTTGCTATACCCACAGGTTCTGTATATGTAGTACCATTAACTAGGAGTACAACTCAAATCTGGGCCTTAGCTTTGAGGTTATGGATGTAACTAAAGAATGCCTTGTGGTCATCCTTAGTTAGAGAAGCTAATTTGGATTCATAGTTAGCTTTGGTGGACATCACTGGGAGATTTATTTGCTTGTTTAGGTTGAGGAGGGAGTGTTTCCAGTTTTGAGACTGTTTTTTCTACTCTTAGACAGCAGTTTTTTTCCTATTGTATAGCCTATTAATGGCAGTTGCCCACCAGGCAAGTTTATTTTTCCTTGAAGATCTTTTGGTTCAGGTACGGCAGAGTCAATATAGTTGTACAGGTGCTTGTATAAACCATTGGTGTATAACTCAGCATAGGTGGCTGGTTAAAAGAAGTGGTCATTTGTAGGAGATGAGTAGTTGGTATAGTGCATGTTTTAACAAACATGGTCCTTGGAATTACAATTATTCACAAACAAAATATATCATTAAAACACAAACAAATTAAAAAGCAAAGGTCAACTATCTAAGATAAAGTTCATAGGTTGCTTATGAATCTACTAAAATTATCACTAAAACCACCCAGAAAGAGCAGGCAACAAAAACATATAAGCACAGCAGCTAGATAGCGGTATTTGCGTATTTAAATATTTGCAATACTGTCTTCTGCCAAGGTTCTTGAGCTCTCTGATGCTATCCAAGGAAACAAGAGGAGAAGCAAGACAAAGCAAAGGTCAAATACGAAGACAAAGTTGTTTATAAAATTATTAAAAGTAATGGAAACCCACCCATAAAGATTAAGCAAACAAAATCCTAGAAGAGTGGCTTCAAACTAAAATCTGTGGATTTAAATGTGCATAATGCTGTATGCAACTAAGGCTCTATAGAATTCCTTGATGCTATCCAAAATTATTTAGCGTGTTCAATGTGAACAAAGGCTGCTATGAGCAATGAAATATGTAAATTAAATAACTTCTGCAATTTCAGACTAGAATATGGAAGATAGACCATACACCTCTGGTAATAAATGACAGTAATACTTCAATAAACATGGTATATTGATCAATATGGCACCCAGGCAGAGGTCTTGTCCTTTATTGTCATAGAGTATACAAGGTACCAAACAATAATGCCAACACAAACTCCACTTATATCTTCATCTTTGTAGCAAAAGTCACTACGGCCTAAAAGTTTATGGAAGGAATATAATTTAGACTTTTTTAAGATGCACTACTCAAGATTATCCTCAATTAAGGAGGGCATTTAGTAAGAGTACAACCGGTTGCCTTATTTAAGCTGTGATTTCAAGAATTAGTCACTGTCTTGGTAGACTTTTAAAATGTGACAATAACAGGAAGTGTAAAATGAGGTTGGTGTACTTCTATAGCATATGAATGCTCCCCTCACTACAATAGGAATCTGTGCCATCAACTTAATAGAACCTTAATGTCAACTCAATTGGGAAAGTTGGGTAAAATCTTAAAATTTGAGTACGGTAATCCACCCTAAATCCTGAGTTAGTAAGGTAATCCATCCTAAATACTGAGTAGTTCTAAAAGCATCATGCCTGTTTATAAAAGCAAGGCCAGCAAATATGTATAACTTGAACTGATCATTGAGCTTATCACATAATCTGGAAAAGCGGTTTCATGAGCCATACAAGAAAAGTAGAAATTTTCACAGGTCAAGGTGTTTACCTCAGAGACCCAAGGTACAGGGTTTTATTCTTGCCTTTGAAAGAAACTGGTTAGGCTTAAAATGGTTCACAAGGGTAGTTAGCCTAATACTTACCTATGAATATATATTGGTTCTTTTCCATAGAGATGTCAGACCTCATAAGTATGACTTTCCCCCTGCACCTTATCAGCAAGGCTAAATATCTCTTGTTAGGACAGTAACACAGTTCCATATTGTGCTTTAATGCTAACACTGCTGATTCTGCAAATTCAAACAGATATGTGTGCATATGGGTATGGATGAGTGGGTGTGTGCATGTGTCAGAAAAATATGTATTAATGTGTGTATTAGTAATATGCTTAGTGCATTTAGTGCTTGAAAAGGGTTAACACATTTATTCTATTTCATACTGCATGAATCTGTACAAACTGCAGATGCTTTCTGACCTTGTATTGTTAGCTAAAATCTTGCTTGTGCCTTGGAAATTTATTGAGAAGCAGATGATTCCTGCTTATGTTAGGAAAATAATGAATAGAATAATACTACCTGTATGAAGCTTAGACAAGAAGTTCCGTTTGTGCTGTGAAAAAATACACAGCTGTAGAAGCTATAGATAATTAGGACAAAGCCTGTTTGAAAATATGAGCTGCAATCAGCATTTGCTTGTATCTGAGTTAGAAGAGTACCTTGAAATGTAACACTGTACAATAGAAGCCTGTAAACGAATTAGTGCCCACCAAGGCCAGGTTATTTTTCTCAAAAGTTTCTCACAAATCTAGTCATGTCAGCAGAAAATCTGAGTAACATCTGCTGTAGAACAATACTGAAAGTTGTGTTTGATTACGTCAGCCATAGAAGGCCATGTCTTGTAAAACAGTATAAGAATAAGCATACTTCCTGTTAGTAGTTAGACAAATCCTTGTATTTGCATGTTTTTGTCTCCTTGCAGCAAGTAATTAAATAAGCCTTAACTGACCCTTACGTGTATTGGTCTTTGAAGTTTTGTCCTTTGACAGTATGTGTGTGTCTAACTGTCTGCATTAACTAATATAACTTCTGAAAACCTCATATATCATTTCTTGTCTTGCCAACAGTGTTGGAATCTTTACCAAAATGATTTTGCTTGCAAACGGTGATATTTATATAGCATAATCACCATCTTTTCTGCCTTTAAAGTAATATTGCCACCAGCTAGACCACTCTACTAATCCAAGAATGCATTTTACTGTTTGATCTTAAAATCAAATAAGTATTACATATTTTATATCAGCTCTTTAAAGTCAAATTTAAACTCAAGCAGGTCTTTAAATTTAATTTCAGTACCTTTGTTGGTAGCAGCTGCACCAGCTGCTAATAAAGTAGCTGTTTGTTTAACTTGCGACCTAGCGACTCCACTGTTGGTTGCTGTTACGTTTCCAGAGGAAAAAAGATTGGGAAACCAATCCAAACTGTTCCTAAAGCCATGACTAGTCCCTTGTCTCACATTGGATCTGTTGTTTAAGCCGGTAACCATCCCTTCCTTTGAAGCTGGACGTCCTGCTGTTTCCTGGTTACAGGGAATAAGAGACTGTATAGAATGTTATATTAGTGAGTCGATTAGGCTGCAGGCAAATAACAAACATTGATTCTTATTTTGAAAGGGTGTCTAAAATGAACAGTTTACTTTTTATTGTTTTTGTTTCTGTTCTGTGAGGTTGGTTCGTGGAGTGAAAATAATCATCTCTTGCTGATTTGCTGTGCCTGTCTATTGAGTTTACCAGTGTGAGTTTGGGCACAAGTTCTTTCAGTCATATTGTCAATGACTGTGATAACTCCAGGAAGTCCAATGAAGTGGGTGAACTTCATAAACTGATTGGCCAGCTCTCTGAGTTAGTCAGCTTGTTAATGCCACTCAGCCAATCTCTAATACAACATTCTACACAGTCTCTTATTCCCTGCAACCAGGAAACAGCAGGACGTCCAGCTTCGAAGGAAGGGATGGTTACAGGCTTAAACAATGGATCCAGTGTGAGACAAGAGACTAGTCATGGCTTTAGGAACAGTTTGGATGGGTTTCCCAATCTTTTTTCCTCTGAAAACAACAGCAACCACCAGTGGAGTCGCTAGGTCGCAAGTTAAACAAACAGCTACTTTATTACCAGCTGCTGCAGCTGCTAGCAACAAAGGTACTGAAATTCAATTTAATGACCTGCTTGAGTTTAAATTTGACTTTAAAGAGCTGATATAAAATATGTAATACTTATTTGATTTTAAGATCAAACAGTAAAATGAAGGAAGACCATGAAGTATGCATTGCTAGGGAGACCAAATGAGACCAACCTGTGGAATATACCTTACGGAATTGTTTATTTTTAGAGCTGACAGTTGGGCCTGAGAGTTGCAAGCAGTTTTCCATTTGGGAAGAAGAGAGGTCTATAGCCTTGGACTTTACATACAATAAAAAGGTGGACTTTATCCTTGGAAGGGCTGTGTAGACCGAGCACTGTTATGAAGATACTACTTGATTTATTTTTGTACTGTAAACCCAGCTGGGATAATCTTTTACTTTAAAAACTTCAGAATAAACCCATGTTATTGTGTATGTTGTACAGCTTTTATCTTTTGGAACTTCAAAAGATATAGCTTTCCTAACAAACTCCTAGGAATAAAAGCTGCCGAATAAAGAAATATCACATGCAAATAATTTATTACACTCAAGATCACTAAAGGACAAATAATCATTTATATTTTTTTTCAGTTTACAGAGCCACATTTCCTACTTTTCAAACTGTTTTCCTGTCAGTTCTGTTTATGTGAGAAACAAATCTTGGAATTTAGCTTAATAAAACCTAAAAAGGCGCTCTTTATGTATGTATAGAAATCCAGTTATTCATCAATATGTGGGGACTTTGCATGCTATTCCCAGGAATGCAATAAATTTCGTGTAGGCTTTGCGTGAGTCCTACATCAAGTTTACATTCTTGAGCGATGAGCATCATCACTAATTGCATATGCGTGCCACGCATCGCTCTTGCACAGATACAAGCAAAGATTCATGGCCAGCAACAGTGTTACCAGGCAGGAAACCATGTAGAGCAGCACACAGATAGAACATGCAGACAAGTTTACCTACAGGCAAATGTGCTTTATGAGATTGCTCAGACAGCCACAATGACTATCTGGTGTAAAAATAACTGAAACAACTGCAGTATTAACACATTATAGGAAAGTGTACTTGGTGCAATGTACACTACAAGTTTTCCAGACTGATATAATGTATTTTCTGGTGATCAACAAGGGCAAATACAATGCAATATAAGTACACTAGGCAGGGAAAGTGTGCTGATTAAAATGGTCACAGACATGAATGTTAGGAATGGAGAAAGGGGAAGCACGCATGTACAATATGGCAATGTATCCAAGACAAGATGTGTCAAGTTATGTACACTTCCAAGATAAGCCATTAGCGTAAAATGAAACACACATGTAGACAGTACAGCACATGCTGCTGTTTACACTTCCTGTGTGAGTATATGTATATCACTACACATGATAGTATATGTTTATGACTATCACACAAGGTTACATCTCAAATGAGATGAATGGTTGTGATATTTACAGCAATGACATGCTCACTGGGGAGGACATTTAGCAAGGATGGTATATAGAAAAGGGGTTATGAACATGCTGTGAATATCTTCACAATGACTTGCTTAAATATAACTGGAATGTCAGCATACCTCACAACTAATCATGGAGACATAGCATCAAACTCATGGACAACTGCTGTCAGAAGCAGGCCCAATCAGAAAAAATTTAAAACTATCAACATTAATCCATGGCATTGCAAGAATATGTGCACTTAATGTATTATACATCTACAGGCAGTAAAATGGCTAAATACCATCTTCCCCTTTCTTAACACTCACACAGGAGTCCCACAAGGTTCCATACTAGTCCCAATACTCTTTAACATGTTTAGAAACAGCCTGTTCACATCTTCATCCCAAGGAACTCTCATACAATACACAGATGACTCTCCTATAATCTGCACTTCTCCCACACTTCCTCAACTATACTCCATCACACAATAGAATTATAACTCCATTGAATCCTGGCTCACTAACTCTCAACTCTTCCTTAACACTAAAAAAACAAACTCCTTCTTTTTATGAAAAAAACAAATCACTCCCTTGTCAAAGATCAGTTTAAAATCTATTCTGCAGACAACACAGTTATTGAAATAGTCCTCCATATTAAACTGCTAGGTGTCATTACTGACAATCAACTCAAGTTTGATCTACACATCCAGCATAACATTAAGAAAACTCATCAGAAACTAGGCATCCTATATAGGAACAAACAATTCCTGAACACCTCGAACAGAGTCACTCTTGCCAAAACCTTCCTACTACCCTCCCTGCTATATGGTGCCACAATCCTCACAAACCTGCAGTCCACTATCAGATCTAAATTAGAATGTTGTTATAAATAAGTTGCTTGGTTTGCTACAGTCTCTAAGACCAACACACATCATTGTAGAACATTACATATGCTACAATGGATTGAACTCCATAAACACCTGCTGTATGTCCAGCTCTTAACACTATACAACATTATCTACAAAACCTTAGCATCCCCAGCCCTTAGTCATATAGTAAACTCTTACATCCCCAGCAGAATCCTAAAGTCTGAGGACAAACAGCTCTTAGCTATTTTCAACTCCTCAAAAGTACCAGGACATATGTCTTTGCTCTCACTCTGTAACTAAAGTCTGAAACTCTCTCACCCTAACTACAAGGGCAATTACTAACTTAGAAGCTTTCAAATGCTCTCTAAACAACATCTAAATAATGCATGGTTTTGCTTATGCTCATCTCCTGGCTAACTTTACCTTTTTTGGCCCTGGCTAATCCATTTCTGGTTAACTTATCTCATATTTCTTCCCTGAATGACACTACTATCTAACCCCTATCTAGTATTGCCAATCTTTCAGTTCTTCTTACCCCTTCTGTCTCCCATCATCTATCCATTACATTCTTTCTTCATTAATAATGTAATGGCAAATGAACAACATATCTCTGTTTCCAAATCGCTAGGAAGAATTATAGATTAACATTTATTACCGTATGTAGGAATGTAATATACTTATCAGCTAAGGTTTTGAAATAAGATTTTAACTCTTGTATGCTGCTGGAATTTTTTGATTATATTGCTCTGTATATGGTGATATAATGTTTTTAGATATATGATTCCTTGTATGATTCTACATGTGAAATTAACTATCTTTCTACTGTTATTTACCGACCAATTCTATAAATCATAGTAATACATAACCACTTTGGAACTTTTCTCCCCGAGCCTCCGGGGCTGGCTAAGTTTGTTTTGACTGCTGTGAATTACTTACCAAACGGGAAAGGGCATATTACAGAACTCTGTTAATGTAATGGTAATTGGCCTCTTGTTTGACAGTTGTGCTACTCACTTGGTGACTTACTGGTTTATGTCCTATTGAGACATTTTCTCTATAATCTGTAAGTGTGGCATTGTGTCCAGTGCTTTGGTTAAATCAAGTTATGTGGGATGCACATTGTTTCCATCATTTATGGCCTTGGCGAACTTCTCAATGAAGTCTACGAGATTTAAAAGATATGATATAGCCTTAAAAAATTAAAAATGTGCTGGTTACAGAGCCAAGAGATTACCAGTGTTCCTGTTGATAAGTTCCATGATGATTCTTTCCACTGGCTTACAGATTAGACTGGTCAGGCTTATGGGTTGTATAATTACCTGTGTTGAGTGATGGTCCCCCCTTGTTCAGACAGATGACTGTTGCTGCTCACCATTGGAAGCTGTGGTTAAGTAGAGAGCCAACTGTGTCAGCTATGTCATGTTTTAATTTAGTGATAAGCCAATATGGGATGTTGTCAGGGCTCATTCATTCCATGTTCCTAGACTTAGAGTTTGCACAGATGAACTGCTTTCTTGAAAATATATGTTGAGTAATGTTTGCATGTATACTTTGGGTGACAAGCACTGGGGACAGGGGTTGAAGTTTTGTCCAAATCTGTGAGCTAGCTGGTTGTCTATTGCCTCCAGGTAAGTATTAGTTGTGCCAGCCACAACTATCTGTGTGCAGAGCTGCATAATCCCCATAAGCAATTACTTTAAAAAAAAATCTCCATATACAACCTTGAGTATGCATCACATGAAACACAGTGGAGCTGTTAACACAGTCATACAGCTTGATCTATTTCACATAATTGCAACACTTGCACATCATATGGCTATATTTTTATCATTGGAATGGTGTGACTGAAGACTCTGAAACCATATATTGACACAGCACATATGAGGTGGATGTGTTTCAGGCAGATCATATAATGACACAAATGCTGACAGTCACACAATGCTGTTGGACAACACCTGAATAATCTTGTGAATAAAACACAATTGGCAATACAATGAATGCACCACAGTTGCAAGCAAATCTGAACTGGTTATATGTTTGTGCATGTACCACCATGACAATATGTGGATGAAACAAGGCATGTGTGCCCATGTATGAGGTAATATTGCTGCATGTTACATAGCATTTCACAATGGTAGTTATACACATGCACACATATACCATACTTCAAGTATCACTGTGAGGGTTGAATGAGAAATGTGTACAATGTTAATAAACTCCACTAAAAGAACATATCATCCCATAACAACCATCCTCAGGGGTTATATTATTACAGCTGTTATGGAAGAAAAACAAGTAATCACATAGCAGCAGTGGCCATCAATACATTACATCAAATCACATATTGGAATACACTGTTGTAGAGCTAGCATACATCCACACTTCAACACAACACATGTGGGTGACAGCAACATTGACATGTGCAATCTTCATAAGGTCATAGGACGTTAGAAGGATAACTGTCAACATCACATAAAATCCTACCCCTTATTCTAGGCTGTAAACTAAAATCAATATATCTATATGATGTAAGTTAGTAGTGGTAAGAGCATAGTGTGTATGAGTTTGACTGTATTACATACTGCTTCTGTTCATATGTGACATGTGCAAAACCCCATGACAGAATTAGCAATCGCACATACAGTGGTGCACAGATGGCCTGAAAAGGTCCATGAAATGGCTATGGTTCATGATGTATGTACATATCTTTAAGATGAATTATGGAATTAGGGGATCTTGGATTCACAGGGCTATGTTAAAGCTTCTTCTGAGTGGGATTCAAATGAAAACAAATTCAAATGTTCATATGCTGGCAGTAATATACCACCAATCACACACACACACACACACACACACACACACACACACACACACACACACACACACACACACACACACACACACACCTCAGTTGAATGAGTTCAGATTTGAACAGGCCTGTGTAGGTATATCTTTATAAAGGATTACAGCATCATTGCATGTTGAGAAGAAGATGTTGGGAGGAGTGTGCTACATAGATGCGGATTCCCATTTTGGTGTAAAATTGTCCACCCACTCAAATTTGAATGAACACATAAAAATCTGCTGTGAGATTCAAACCATAAATTATCTAGATACCTAAGATAGAGATTACAGTAGCTAATACTCATGTCAACATAGTTATCTAAGGGCAACACTGTTAGAGTGAACTTTAGAGGTGGTCACATCATAAGTCTATGTTGATAATAACAAGTGGGCAGGAGTGCATGACATAGCTGTAGTCTGATATGCAGTTTTAAAATTGTCTCTAGACTGATACTAAAAATGAACATGCACACACATGCAAGTTGCCTGCAGTGAGATTAGAAACCCTACAGAACTATCTACACAGTACTTAACTGTAGCATCACAGCTCAAGTCAGACTTTCATATTGTCAGACAATAATTTATAGCAGATGACATCATCACTGCCTGGTGAGAAAATGTTAGTAGAAGTGTCTCACATGTTGTTCCAAAATGATATGCAGAATAACAGCTAAATGAACATACACAAGCTGTCTGTAGTGAGGTTAGAGCCCTGTGTTATATGTTCTGAGCTTCAAAAATGTAACCACAGTGCACTCTGCTGGAAGAAAGCAGATAAGTGAAGCACTTTGTGACTGTTTGATCTCAAGCTCAGGTACAGGATGTCTGGACTAAGAAATTATTTCTGTTGTCCTAGGACAAGAGTTAATTAATAGGTTGTATATGTAAAGTGTCCTTTATTGCTGCAATTTTTTGGCAGGTGCAAGATTACAAACAAATGTTAAATTCTGAGTTCTGTGAGCCTGGGAAACTTCATCAGAGGTGTCAGAAATGATGGAATATGAAATGACTCAGCAGTCCTGGGTGTTATCTATTTAAGACTTTCTCAAAGAGAGAGATTTGAGCATTTTGGATTTTGTCTGAAGCTGACAACAATTCACCAGCACTTTGCCCTGTAAGTAAAGTTATTTAGTACTTAGTATTCCTCTTAGAGTTAGATAGGAATTTAGCCAGATTAGTCTAGCTGTTCTCTATGTGTATGTCAGACTATCCTACAATATTGTTTTAAAGTTCCTGTGTTTTCTGAACTCTTGATTAGCATTGTGTTGAATTAATGAGATTTGTCTTGTGCTTTTATTATTTATTATTAAATATTTTTAAACCTTTCAACTGTGGCTGTTTTGTGTAGAGATCATTTAAGCTCTTAGAGAGTACTTGCATGTATTTGGTGATACTGTCCAAGCCAGTCCAATAGTCTTGCTGCTCAGTCACACTTACTATTTGGATAATAGTAATATTACACAGTGAAATTGGTCACCCTTTGGGAAGGCCCTTATAGTAGCTGATATTAGTGGTTGGTGGCAGTCAGTACTGCCTTATAGTCTGGGCAGAAAGGGGCATAGTTGGAGAACCTGTGCCTTCCTTCCCCAGGAGTATCTGTGTGTCTGTGTGTCTGTATATAAATCAAATCTTAAAGTGTGTGTGTGTGTGTGTGTGTGTGTGTGTGTGTGTGTGTGTGTGTGTGTGTGTGTGTGTGTGTGTGTGTGTGTGTGAGCTACTTGGGCTGGGACACACACCATTGCTGGGACAGAGAGGGTGCTGGAGGTTTTAGCTTGACCACTAGGCTGAGATCTGGACCCTATAGCTATGCCAGTGGGGAGTCTTATTGGGGATCTGGAGAGCAAGGGAGAAACCAGCCTTAGACTGACTGTGATCTCTGTGTGCTCTTAAGAGAAATTGCACTTTACTGTGTATGTACTTGTTTGCCCCTCCACTGTGCACACCCCTCACTGGTACTAGTGGTGAGGACTGAGGCTCCTTGATTACTGAGCCAGTGCACAGTCATCACAGACATCATCAGTGTCTGGAGCGAAGAAGATGTGTCTCACATGCTGATCTATATTGGCATACAGAATGACACCTAACTGCACACAAACAAGTTGACTGCAGTGAAATTAGAACCCCTATTTACTAAGTTACTGTAAGTTAGAAAGTGCAGTACTTAATGCTAGTGCCACAGCATAAGTCTGATGCACATACTGTCAGACATCTCTTTATAGCAGATGACAGCATCAGTGTCCGGTGAGACGAAGATGTTAGTAGGAATGTCTCACATGCTGATCTAAAATGGTATACAGAATGACAACTAAATGAGCACAAACACACACAAAAGTTGAATAAAGTGAGATTAGACTCCATACTACCTAGATATTCTAAGCTAGAAAACACAGTACTTAATGATAGCACCACAACAAAATTTAGGCTTTCGTACTGTTAACAACACATTATATCAGATGACATCATAAATGTCTGGTGAGAAGAAAATGTTAGTAGGAGTGTTTCACATGCTGCTTTAAAATGGTATACAGAATGACAGCTAACTGATCACAAACACACTGACTGCAGTGAGATTAGAAAACTCCTATCTACCCATTAATCTAAGCTAAAACGCACAGTACTTAATGCTACCACAGCACAAATATAACTTTCGTACTGTGCATTTTTTTGTATGAGTTTGATTTTCGTACTGTTGGAGAACACTTTATAGCAGATGACATCATCAGTGTATGTTATAAAGAAGATGTTGGGATGGCTGTATAAAATTGCTGTGTAGTCATGTATGACAGTAAGACTTTGCTCTCAACATGTCTTGAGTGATGACATTAGGACATATAGTGATGGTCTTCTTACTAAGCACACACACACACACACACACACACACACACACACACACACACACACACACACACACACACACACACACATATGCACACACACAGATGTACACACATGCACACACACAGATGTACACACATGCACACACACACTCACACACACATACAGACACACAAGTGCACACGCACACACATGCACACACACACACACGCACACACGCACACACACACACACACACACACACACACACACACACACACACACACACACACACACACACACATTGACTGTAGTGAGATTAGAATCCTTACATACCTAGTTACATAGGCTAGAAAATATAGTACTTGATGCAAGTGCCATGATACAGGTCTGACTTTCATAGTGTTGCAGAACTTTTTTTAGCAGATGACATCATCAATGTATGTTTAAAAGAATATGTTGGAAGGGCTGCATAAAATTACTGTGTAGTCATGTATGACTCTAAAACTTTGTTTTCAATGAAAGTTGAGTGATGATATTAGGACACAGACTCATGTTCTTCGAACTACCCACACACGTAAGTTAACTACAGTGAGATTAGAATCCCATCTAACAGGTTACACAAGCTAGAGAACATAGCAGTCAATGTCATTGCTGCTGCACAAGTCTGACATTTACTGTTGCAGAATATATTACAGCTGATGACATAATCAGTTTATGTTGGGAGGGCTATATGAAAGTGCTGTATAGTCATGTATGACTTTGTTCTCCATGAGAATTGAGTGATGACATTAAGACACAGACTCATGCACTTCTGACTATGCACACACTCAGACATACAGGCACACATACACATCTTTTCTGTTGTGCAACTTGAATGACTACCTATTTATTCCAGCTGCAGAACATACTTCCACATTCAAACCATCACAGAAGTTTGAATTTTTTTATTGCATAATGTTCTTTATAGAGAATGACAGCATCATTATGGTGCAGGTGACATATACTGTTATTGGACTTGTGTGCAAAGTGTGGACTTTGAATTTGCTTTTGCGCTTACAATGTGCAGAAATACCTTAAATGAAAGCTTCTTAACCTATATGCAATAAGCTGCCATGAATGCATGTTGCAGAACTGAAGCACATTTGTACCTGTTTCTCAATATGTTGTGTACATAACACACTCAAACAGACAGACAGACACACACACAAAAGCTTTGGAAACGGCATGAATGCAAGTGTTTATTTATGAATGTTCATATGCAGATGAATTGATGCTGACAGTAATACATTTATTAGACAAGATCAATGTCTAGTGTAAGTATAAAGCTTTAACAAATGCAACAGTGCTGTTTCCCTGTGGCAGCATGTGTAAGAGCAGTGAGCTCATGGTCAGAGTGCAGATAGTACAGAGTTCAAATCCAGCTTGTTCAATTTTTTTTTTTTACAGATGGTGTTTGGATAGTATTATCTAAGTAAGTGTGATAATTACTGTAAACGTGACAAGCAATGACTGCAATAAAGTATGCACCTTCCGCAACTTTTATCATTAATTCTTGTCTTTGTACAGTTGTACAGCAAATAGATGCTTTGCAGGCCTCACTGCAAATCACAATGTAATTGTGTGTACAGCTTTCTAGAGATGACAAGGGGTGGTACATGTTTCAAATTATTATCTTTGACTTAGCAGATATGTTACCTATTTGTGTTTGGACATAAATCCTGAAAAGTATGGTTTGTCACAGTAAGTACAGTTTGCATGTGACATTAGATGAAGATTTCATCCATCACCAATCAAACATGTCACTAACAGAATCCTACAGATGATTTTGAAAAATCCCACAGTACATGATACATTATTGAATCAAGGTTAACATGTTAGAATTATCCATCAGCACAGTCAAGTCAGTTTGCAGACACTTTCCATCAACCTAATAGATAGACACACATAAAGAGTATTTGGAAGGATTGGATGAATACAAGGAGAAATTAAAATACACCTAGCAGTGTTTTTTTTAATGGCACATCAATGGTCATGTTTTGATCTGTTATCATTATCATTCCATGCTGTGTGGCATGGAATAAGTGACACAGGGTAGAGTAGCTGAGGGACAATAGGTTTATGACAAGAAGAACAAGGTTAGCTAAATATGCATATCACTTCAAATGCTCATTTTTCATTGTCATTCTCCATGAAAAATCATAATTTTGGAAAATTGTAATATATGTGTGAGTAAATATATAATACATAAATATCATCAAACTAAAAAATAATGAGAGATGTGTCTGGAATCAAACCCCTAAAGCTACTGTCAAACAAAAAATCTTCAGTCAAAGTGATTTATGTCAACACTCAGCAAACTAAGTTGCATTTTGTTACATTTAGCAGTCTAAATAACTGTCAGATCAACTGTTTAAAAGTAGTGCCTGTACTCTGATTCAACTCTGTATTCCTTTAGCTTAGCAAGTTTAAGCAAAATTGCACAGAAATAACCTGACTAGTGTGGCCGATGGAAAAAAACTCACCAGGTTTTGCAATAGAACATGAAGAGCCATTTACTATCACTCGGCATTGGTGTGTGATGCCAAACTCCAGGCAAATGCAGAGGACAAAAAGTGAAGGCTTCATTGGGGTCCATTTCTGGCCATGTGTCTGTTGTGTGATTCTATTTTTGACCAGATTAATGGTATGAAAATGGGGTATATATTAAAATGGTAAAAGTGGGGAGGTGAGCAGGGGGAAGAACAAAGGGAAAGCAATAAAGGAATTTGCAGGAGGAGATTAGGAAAAAACTATAGCTATCCACTTCTTTAACAGTGTAATGTGAATGTGTACAAAAAAATTGGATGAATTTAGACTTTCACCATAACACAAATGGGTGACAACAATGCATTCATGTTGTATAGCCAATTAGACTAAATCAAGTGTGTCAAGAAGATACATGTGTAAAGTGGAAAGCTGTGTATGGGACATTTTTTTTTTTTAATTTCAAAAAGAGGAATGTTGGGGAAAAGACATAGGAATGTCAGGGTCAGGTAGGTAGGGTAGGTCATGAAGCAGGTGTTGACAAACAAGACAAACAAGATAGCCACAGGGATGGTGATGGACACAAAAGGTTGGGGTGACACCATGATTCGGGATAGGTAGGGGACATTGGAGGCATATGCCCATAAAACATGCAAAGTGTGAGAATCTAGTGCTCAGCCTCAGAACTGTCATCACTGCCCCCTTCCTCGGTTCCCTG
Organism: Protopterus annectens; assembly: GCF_019279795.1. Taxonomy (NCBI): domain Eukaryota; kingdom Metazoa; phylum Chordata; order Ceratodontiformes; family Protopteridae; genus Protopterus; species Protopterus annectens. The sequence continues at coordinate 1,086,136,216 of NC_056726.1, forward strand.
TGGATTGCTTGATGTATTTTTTTTTCCTGCATTCAAAGGACCAACTTCTCCAGATAGCTGAGGCATGCACCAATGCTACTTTCTTAAATCTCATGCTCCATCCCTGGCAGCTCCTGGTAAGTGATGTAATCCCCACCTCCACCAATACTACTGGAAGGTACTAATGCACAAGCTGCCGGGGCAATGCAACCTTGATGTTGATGGCCCAAGTAGTGCAGGTCTGCAAGGGCAGTACTGCCAGATTGCCTCCCAGATCTGCTGGACATTGGTGCAGCAGCCAGTGGAGGGTTGGCAGGCTGAGTTGCAGCAGTTAGCCTACCTTCCTGGGTTGAAATTCATTTTGTTTGTTTGGCAGAAAAGTATGACATCAAAATGGTGTGTTCACATATATAAAAAATAAAAAGGAGAACTAAGGGGTGGGGTGAGCCAAAAAAAAAAAGAAAACAGATAAATAGAACCCTTATATGTCTCATAAATTCCTTATTACAATACAATTAAATATACTTTTTATTATTATATTAGCTATATAGCTTTCAAAATCCAGAATAGGATTGGGAATTGTAACAGATAATCCTTGCAATATGTATATATTGCATATATGCTTTTAAAGACAATACAGAAAGTTTACAACATGGCATTATAGCCAATTTTGATGAAATTAACTTTAAATAATGACATTTTTGTAATAAGAAAGTATTTGCTACTTGAGGGAATTGAACTGACCAAGTATAAATATACTATTGCAATTGCCTAATACAGTTAGCAAGATCTACAGAAGAAAGCATGCAGGCTTGCTTGTACAGTTAGCATCTGCATGCTTAAGTTGCTAGTGAAACATTGAATAGCAATTTGTGTCTTTCTGCTTTCCCGGTTAGGGGTCGCCACAGCGGAACTCCAGTCCGCTAATGATTGGCAGTAGATTTTTACGTACTGGCTTGCTGGGCCTAATGCACAACCTTCAATGAAGGAATGCCCATTCACGCATGTCGCCACACAGAAGAAACTCTAACTGAGAATCGAATGGGCAACATCTAACTGTGAGGCGACAACACTACTGCAGCACCACCACCGCAGTTTTAATAAAATAATTTTCATTTGTGCTGCATACATACTGTTTGCCTTTCTGAGACTTTCAAATTATTCAGCATGTGCCTCCTTGTTTGCTTGAAATTTCCTAAGCAGCTGGAAAATAAGGAAGGAGAGAAAAAAAGACATGAAAGCATTATGCATACCAGTCTTGACTATTTCCAGCTTTCCAGATCAGCTAAAGTTGCTTTATCTGTATATTTACACAACTGTGAAATGGCAGCAGCTGTAAACTCATCCAGTTACTGTTTGATTTGTGCCTTTTTGTGCCATTTCAGGTTGTTATAATGATGCCTGCATTGCTCCCCAATGTGCAGTATGCTAGTCACACTTGAGAGAACCTTGACTAGACTGTTCCAAGCCTCAGACTTATATTGAGGCACAGTATAGTCCCCCTGCAGCAGCCTATGGTTGTAGTGCTGTATGAGGAGGACAATGAATATTTCTGACTCCTCCACACCCCATCTTTGAGCCCTAGGAATTGAGCACCATCCTTCCCAGCTCCTGTTATGTCTGCACAGATCATCCAACAACCGTTAAAGTGTTTTCCCACCAGCTTGTGATATCACTTTTTACTGCCAGTGAGGAAACCCGCACAACCATGCCAGCTGTGTTTGTGAGATGTTAAATGGAGAACAACATTGACAAACAGAGAGGAAGGCAGTTTATCAAATAGGAAGGGTACTGTGACAGATGGCATTAATTTATGGCATGTGTGCTGCTATACATGACAATAGTTTATCCAATGGTCAACATTGATACAGTAAATGACTTGGCTTTTAAAACCTGAATTTGGAGTGATCAATTTAATGACTTGACACACATTTTGTGGGGCCTTACACACCAATAAAAGTAATTGATACAATGTGGGATTCAAACCTATATAAAATTTAGAATTCATATATTTCTATATAGGTATAAAAAAAGAAAAAAACGCCAAGTCCTACCAGAGGAATAAATGTTCCACCAGTTGACACCACCGCAGCCACAATAATAATTAATATTAAACCAAAATACAGCTGAAGCAAACCGAAGCAGAATGAGAGCATAAAGAACAAATGTTTATTGTGAGCACTTTCATGGCTATTAATGCCACTTCATCAGACAGTCAAAGAACACTGCCATTCACATTATTTAAATAGGTTTCAACCAATAAAATTCAAGGATCAATGAAACAATCAATAAAATCATGTGACACATTTAAAAATGAAGTACATAAATACACACAATAAAAATATATATAAAGATACCATGTTCACTACCTAAAGACTCTATTCTTTAATGCTGGTTTAATACATATTTTATCATTTAGACCTTTATCTTTATTACCCTTCATCCTTATTATCCATTTTAGTTCACAAGTTTCAACCCTATTTTCAATGTCACCTCCCCGTACATCAACATTTATTACTTCTATTGCCATGAACTTGAATTGTGTTCAAATTCATATATATTGACATGCTTAGCCAAATCGTTTGTGTATATGGAATTATGTATACTATAGATATGTTCTCTAATTCTATTGTGTAACCTACGATCAGTTTTGCCTATATAAAAACTGGAGCAAACTTGACATACAGCCAAGGTTGTCTCAGCTTTGAATGCTAATGTAAATCCACTATTGTGTTACAAAACTTCCAGTTGTACAGAGATGGAGCTGAGCAATGAAACTAATATGGTTTCTATGCGTAAAGAAATTTTCAACTTGAGGACTGTCTTCACAAACTTAAGCACCTGCAACTCCAACGCTATCATTTTGAGGCTTGTCTCAAACTCTAGATAGTACCCAGGGGCTTAAGAATTTTAAAAATGCCAACGTATGGTGAGTTACATTGGGACCTCTTGATAAAGTGACAGAAACTAAATCTAGATTGAAGTTTTAACTACATGAGACTCTTAAATGACTTTTTTAGACCTGAAGAAGACAGCCTTGTACAACATGCTCTGTCTATGCAAAATAGAATGTATGACAGGTATCCTCCTGACCTATATTATGATTTCCATCTCTCAGACACACAATATAATTCAAAGGGTTAATAATATTTTGTATGATTGTTTAATAGGTCGCAACATTACTATGGACCTACATAAATATTTTACATGTGAAAAACCTGTTATCCCTACCCTACAAGGATTACCAAAAGTGCATAAAGATTTTATAGGCCACCCTTTATGCCTATAATATCTGGCAGGGGATGGTGCACTGAGAATATTTCTATTTTTGTTGAACAACATTTAAGAAGTGCACTTAGTGAGAATAAATATGTGTTGAATGACACTAAGAAATTTCTAAATGATTTGTACAATTTTGTGAAACGACAAATGTGACAATGCTTATATTCTTGTAACATTGGATATACAATCTTTGTTCACATGCATACCTAATGATATTGGTATTGACATGCTGAAAGAATATCTATGCAAAATAGTACTTTCAGTGGTACCTTTATTGAACTGATTTGTTTGTTTATGGAGGTCATTCTTGAAAACAACATCTTTATTTTCAAGAATTCTATATATCTACAACAAAAAGGGGTAGCTATGGGCATGTCCAGTGTCAGTAGCTATGCCAACATAGTAATGGCTCATTGGGAGGATAAACTCATTTTAAATGGCTTTAAACAGGTAATTTTTTATCTGGGATTTGTAGACGATCTTTTCTTGTTATGGGATGGAGATGACCAGTCCTTTATAAAATTTCATGAATATTTAGATTCAACTACTTTTTTCTTAAAATTTACTTTGAACTATTCTAGAACTTCAATAGATTTTCTTGATGTTACTGTTTTTAGAACAGTTGAGGGAAGTCTCTCCACCAAGACCTTCAGAAAGAATTGTTATAGAAATAATTGCCTCCATAGAAGAAGTATGCAACCCCCACATATTTACTGTAACTTAGTTAAAAGTCAGGGGTTGTGTGCTTCTTGACTTAATGTTAGTGACTGATTTCTTTAGAGAAAACTCTGCATTATGAACCAGCCTTGAAATCAGGGGGTATAACAGATCTGAAGTGGATACAATTTTAAAAAATGTAACACATTTGAGAAGGGAAGAAGGAAAACCTATTACTCAGAAGGCCCTTGGAATAAACAGACAGTCAGACAGACCAACTATCTGATTGTCCCCCTCGCACACTCTAGTAATATTAACCAAACAAAAGACATTATAAGGAATAATTGGCAGATACTCATCACTGATAAAGATGTTGCATCTGTGGTAGGTAATAAACTTAGTTTCATATACAAAAATAAGAAAAATTTAAAGAGACTGTTATGTTATCCAAAGACCTATAATGAGACTATTAGACCTACCACCTCCTATGGTACTCTGCCATGCTCCAAATGCAATTGGTGTAGGTATATAGACAGTAGCAATGAATTCTTACACTCTGACACAGGTAGACATTTAAGATTTATGCTAGAGCAAACTGTGACATGAGCCACCTGGTTTATTTGGCTGTATGTCAAGTTTGCTCCAGTTTAAATATAGGCAAAACTTATCGCACGTTACGCGATATAATTAGAGAACATATTTATAGTATAAATAATTCCATATGCACAAATGCCTTGGCTAAGCATGTCAATATATATATGGATTTGAACACAATTTCAAATTCATGGCAATAGAAGTAATAAATGTTGATGTACGGGAAGGTGACATTGAAAATAGGGTTGAAACTTGTGAACTAAAATGGATAATAAGGATGGGGGTAATAAAGATAAAGGTCTAAATTATAAAATATGTATTAAACCAGTCCTTAGGTAGTGTACATGGTATCTTTATATATATATATATATATATATATATATATATATATATATATATATATATATATATAGTGTGTTTTTATGTACTTCATTTTTAAATGAGTATCACATAATTTTATTGTTATTGAAGACACAAACCACAAACTCCAGCCAGACTTGAATCCAATAAAACTTATTTTTATACCACACAGAAGACACAAAAGGATCCAAGGACAGCAGAAATTCCAGTAAAACGTTCTCCTTTAATAACAACTAAAAACATAAGTGCTTTCGTAGCGATGCTACTTCATCAGATGTATAACAAAATACAACCATAGCCATTTATATAATCAAATTACTAAGTCACATGACTATCTGAATTTACTACTAAAAGGTATACTACATTTAAAACTATTTAATAAATTATATTTGTTGTTAACATATAAAAAAACTAATATATATCTCACAACATATTGTAATAGCATAGCAAAAATATAACATATAAAAATAAAAATGAAAAACATGTGTCCTGATTTTTATTTTTATTTTCTGTTTAGGCTTCTAGCTTTCAGCCTAGGCTTAATAGGTATCCTATCATTCAGGCCATGTCCATAATATCCTCTCATTCTTATAATCCATTTAGATTCATTTTGTTCAGTAGAATTATTAATATCTCCTTTTCTAATATTTTCAAAAATATGTGCTATCACCAAAAATTTAAAGAAATGAGAGCTATCTGTACTTAACATATGTTTTGACAGAGCACCAGCAATACTACCTTTACTAGCATGATAATAATGTTTTTTTATTGTTCTCACAATGTGTTTGTATTCAATGATAGCATTTATTGGCAGAAGCATGGCGTAGCTATGGGCACATCTTGTGCCCATAGCTATGCCAATGCAGTATTAGTTATATGGGAATCTGAACACATATTTAATGGGACTTTCAGTTTACAAGTAATTTTTTATAGACGTTTTGTGGACGACATTTTTATTTTATGGAAAGGCACCATTCAATCTTATGAAATGTTTTTACAATATATAAATGATACTACTTCTTATTTAAAATTTTCACACATTATTTCTAGACAATCAGTAGATTTTTTAGATGTAAGTCTTATAATGGATATGAGATACAATATAACCAAAAAATTATATAGAAAGCCGCAGTACTGTAACCAGTTTTTACATAGAGAAAGTATGGACCCTCCACATGTTGTTAAGAGTGTACTTAATAGTCAAATGTATGGGGCTTCTAGATTATGTGTTGAAAATGGAGAATTTGTTCAACAAACAGAATATTTATAGAAAGCATTTTCTTCTAGAGGCTATGATAAAAAGGATATTAATAATAGTATTAAGACAATGACAGAACTGAGTGGTAGTAAAGCTAGGCCTTATTATGGTAAAAAATATAACGAAGAGAATAAAACAAGTGCATACAGAAGTGTAAGTAATGGAATAAAAATATGTATGCATTATTCAAGTAACATTAAAAATTATACTGACATTATAGAGAAGCACTGGAAAATTTTAACCACTGATGGAGTCATGAATAGTCTTATAGATAAGACACCTAAATTTATTTTTAAAAATATGACATCCTTAAAACAACATTTTTGTATTTCAAAAAATAATAAGAAAATGTTTGCTTAACATTGTGCGATACCTTGTGGACATTGTAAATTTTGTCAGTATATTGATAGTAGTGGAGAGTTTAATCATCCAGATCAAAATAAAAAATATAAATTTTGCTGTCTTTGCTACTTATGATACAGCTCATGTTGTGTACTTAGCTTACTGCCCTATATATTTAACATTTTATATAGGGAAAACAGATAGAACTCTTAAAGAGAGAATAAAAGAACATTATTATCATGCTAGTAAATGTAGTATTGCTAGTGCTCTATCAAACCATATAAGTACAGATAGCTCTCATTTCTTTAAATTTATGGTGATAGCACATATTTTTGAAAATATTAGAAAAGGAGTTATTAATAATTCTACTGAACAAAATGAATCTAAATGGATTATAAGATTGAGAGGAGATTTTGGACATGGCCTGAATGATAGGGTACCTATTAAACCCAGGCGGAAAACTAGAAGCCTAAACAGAAAATAAAAATAAAAATCAGGACTCATGTTTTTCATTTTTATTTTTATATGTTATATTTTTGCTATGCTATTACAATATGTTGTGAGATATATATTAGTTTTTTATATGTTAACAACAAATATAATTTATTAAATAGTTTTAAATGTAATATACCTTTTAGTAGTAAATTCAGATAGTCATGTGACTTAGTAATTTCACTATATAAATGGCTATGGTTGTATTTTGTTATACATCTGATGAAGTAGCATCTCTATGAAAGCGCTTATGTTTTTAGTTGTTATTAAAGGAGAAAGTTTTACTGGAATTTTCTGCTGTCCTTGGATCCTTTTGTGTCTTCTGTGTGCTACATAATTTTATTGATTGTTTCATTGATCCTTGAATTTTATTGGTTGAAACCTTTTTAAATAATGTGAATGGCAGTGTTCTTTGATTGTCTGATGAAGTGGCATTGATAACCATGAAAGTGCTCACAATAAATGTTTGTTCTTTATGCTTTTGTTCTGCATTGGTTTGCTTCACCAGTATTTTTGTTTAATATTAATTTCTATATAGGTGTTTTCTCTTCATTGCCACAGTAGAAGTGCTTGCTGGGCATTGTCATTATTAATATACATCTTAAAGAGTGAGTGATGCTACACTTCAAATAACCATGTATGTGTGTGAAATGACAAGGTCCTGGTTTATTTATTCTTAGGTGTGATGCAGAAATAATGTGTGACAATTTGTTGGAAATGGATATACTTGTATTACTTTCAGAGTAGATTTTGATTTTTGGGTCAGACCGCACAACGCATTCTGTTTTACAGCTATACCTGTGTTATGGTAGGTGTGTAGATGACTGTCAGTAAACTATGACGTCCATCCCAGGTCAGAAAATACATTTTTAATTACATAATCATAGCCATCATTTTACACCAGTTACACATATAATACATACATGTGTCTGCTCATTCAACCTGCTACACATAGTTATGTATAATTACCTTAATTTTGTTATTTTTCTTATAAATGTAAGTGTGACACCATTAATAAAAAGTGTAGTGTGCATAATTAGAACCCTGGCTTAGCTGTGCTCTCGCTGTGAATGTACACATGGTACCACAGGGAAAGCAAGCAGCAGGTGCACTTTATCAATCAGTACTGTGAAGAATCCTGATGGCTGCACAATGCCACTTAGCCTGTTTATCTGTCAGAAGGTGACATGAGTAACAATGTTTCTTTTTTTGCAAGTAACAATATTTCTTTTTTTCTGCAGCAGTGAGCCCTATTTGCACACAAGTGAGCAATGTGCAAATGATACTGTCAAATGGGAAAAAGATTAATGTTCATACTCATTATGATCATTCCTGAGTAAGAACATACTGTGGAAAGCGATCTACAGTATACCTATCTTATGTATTGTGTACATCAACATCTTTATACACACACACACACACATTTGGTTCACAGGTGTAATTTATCCTGTCATAAATCATCCAAGGTGCTGACTGACAGGCAATGCCGCTAAGCATGATTGCAGTTGCTAAGGCAACAGATATTAATTTTTAAATATATATGCATTTGACCATGTTTGCGCTAAGCCATGTGCCATGCATATATTAATAAGAGAAGAAAAAAAACAGATAAACATATGCTAAACAATTACACAATTATGGATTTGAACCATCAGAGTAATGACATTACAAAACACAGCTGGAGTGTATTATCTCTCTTTGCCACACACACAACTTCAACAGCAATCAAATCATATGCATGCAATCAATTCACATTTCCTGTACAACATTAACAGGAGATATAGCTGTACATTCTCAGTTGGTTGTACATGTGTGGTTTATATTTTTAGTACAATGAGTGATCACACAACCATGTATGAATATGTATTCACAAAAGCAGCTTTGTCTTCTCTTTGTATTACATTCATTCTTCCCTTATCTCCTTAGAAGTGTATCCTCACTGACACACCCACTGCAGGGAAGGTTGTATGAATTGCTGTTGTGTTTTCCTTCTGTTTCACACTAATCATTCCCAGTTGAAAGCCTTTAGCAACTAACACTAGTGTAGAGCCTACACTATGTTTACATCTGATACACAGTCAAAAGTTTGGGATTCAGCAATTCTGAGGGCCATTTGCCTAGTAACCTCCTATGATCCTATATCTCGTTGACCCTCTTCAAGTGCAACCTTGATGAATGGATGTGAAACCACAAATTTGTCCCAGGGATTCCAAATGTGTCCCTCATTGACAGGGGTGACAGGGGCTGACTGAGGTTTCTTTTTTGGGGATAGATTCTTGGCTAGGCTTGTAAGGGCCCCAAGGCTATTAGCCTAGTAAACTCCTATGATCTTATGATCCTGTAATGAGTTCACACATCATTTGCATCTTCACAGAGCTCAGAGGGCTAAATTTACACTATAAAGAGGTAACTGTATAGCTAGAGGATGCAAAGGTGTGGAAAATTATGTATTTGGACAAAACAGAAGTTTGATATTCCTTTTAAGGAGATTTATTGGCAGAGAAGTCTTATAATTTAGTTTAGGTATGCTTGCATTATTTAAGTACATTCTACATTTTGAAAAAAAAAATGGTATAAATGTATTTATATATAAAGCAGAAAATGGAACGTTTATCTCCATGCACTTCTTACATTTCACTGTTAGCACAGAATCATAGATTCACAGACTGTTACAAGGTTAATGACCTGGGGGGGGGGCTTTCTAATCCTAGCCAAGTTTACCCAAAATAATAATAATGTCCTGTATCCAAATAGGACATTAAGAGCCAGGCATTCATTAGCTACCTCTATCCATAAGGGACATGAGTGCCAGGCCCGGTGTAAATTTCCAATTCCCCATCCACTGGACTAGGTTGTCCTTAAACTGAACAATGTATAAATTCAGCTTCACGTGGATGGGAAGCCTGTTCCATAGGAGGGCCAGTCTCTGAGACACATATTTATCTCTCCACCATGTTTTGTGTCACAGACAAAATTTAGGTCCCTAGACCTTGTATTTCTGATACTCTTTGACTTATGAATATGAAAGAAATTTGTAAGTGTAGAATTTGTGGATTTCTTGTAAGCCAGGCATAGATCACTCCTCAGCAATCTATAGGACAGTGAGTAGAGGGAAAAGGATTTAGGACACTCTGTGTAAAGCAGGACTGTTACACTTTGTATTCTTTTTGCAAGGAACCTCTGAGATCACTCTAGTTGCTGCATATTCCTGGTCAGGTGCATACCAAAAGGAGCATTATACTCTATGATTGGTCTGATAAGGGCAGAATACAGTGGGATAATGACTTCTTTGGATCTAGATGCCATGCTTTTACTCATAAGTTGCACAACATAAAAGGATTTCCTCACCACTGTGGCCACATGGTGGTCAAAGTTAAGGCTACTGTGTATGTGTGTATCCAGATCCCTGACCACTTGGTCAACTCTTAGGAGTGTATTATCAACATGGTAATTAGCCAAGATGGTTGACTTCCGAAAGGGTACAATTATGCATTTCTTAGCAATGAGCTTAAGAGCAATGCTGTGTCACCATTTGTAAGTCAGAGACAGATGAGCCTGTAGTTACCTGGATCAGTGGCTGGACCTCCTTTGTGCAGGGGAATGACTTCAGCCTTCTTTCATTCCTTAAGCATAAAACCTGATTGAAAGCTACAGCTGAAAAGTGATTCAAGTAGACCAGAGAGGTCATGTTTCATGCCATTTATTAAACAACCCAGGATGTTATCAGGGCCCATCGATGCAGTGTTTTTTGGCCTTGGAAAGTGCATTGATGACCCGGTCCCTAGTAATAGTTGGGGGATTGTGTTATGTGGTATTTCCTTTGGACTATTGGGAGGAGTGGGGGGATTGAACAGAAGATGTCAATCAAAATGTTGGCAATAGTCTCTGGTTCAATGTGGATAATGCCATTCATAATAAGCTCTGGCCATTGTTGTGTATTTCATCTGAGGTTATGGACATAACTGTTGAATGCTTTGTGGTTGTCCTTTGCTCAAAGGAGCAAATTTTTCTTTTTCAACTTTAGCCTTTGAAGTACTAATGAACCCTCTTGTCTGCCTGTTTAGCTTGGTCAGGGGGCTTTTAGTATGTCTGGCTTTGTTCCTCCTATGCTTGGCCAAGATTTGTTTTCTTTTGTTGTATAATTGACTGATATTGTGATTCCACCAGGGTTGCTTGTCTTCTGAGTTTGTGTTATTCAAAATACGAATGGGCATGGCCAGCTCTTTAAAGCTATCTATATAGCTGTATAGAGATTTTTCAAATAGCTCAGTGCATGCTATGGTGTTTATTAGGTTTTGGTGGTGCTTGGAATTTAGCCTTGTTGTTGCTTACTAGAGAGAGGTAAGCCTCGGAATATTTCCTAAAGGTTTTTGGTTTCGCTAGATCCTCAGATTAAATTTTTGTTTCTAGGCATTTTATAGGTTCATAGGTTCATAGGTTTATACTAGGCTATCTGCCCGAGGGCATTTACAAGCCTAGCCCATAGTTTTGTGGCTTACGCCACCCCTTTAGTATGGGGAACTATACCCATTGTTTTGCTGTGCCTCTGTCAAGCAGTGACACTGAGGTAATCCCTGGGGTATATCTGCGATCTCCCATCCATTGGTCAAGATTTCTCTTGAACAAGGCCAGCGAGGTGCTCTGCCTCACATATACCGGGATTTTGTTCCACAGCATAGGGAGTCTTTGGGTGATGAATCTATCCCTCCAGCATGTCCTATTAATAGCCGTGTCAAGGTTTAAGTCTCCCGCCCTTGTGGCTCTGATGGATCTAGATTTATTGAGGTGAAGCATATTCATCAAATCTGGGTTTGACATGGCCTTGTATGTCAGGCACAGGTCACCTCTGATTTTGGCAGTCATTTACATTTCTGGGATAGACAGGTTATACTTTCAACACAACTATTATTTCTACAATTTGATTTTACAGTGTCCTATATTATTGGCGAGAAATGTAATGTATGTGCCACTGACACAGTTGTTATGATTCTGAGATGGCCCAAGGTCACCTCCATGGGGAGTGGTGGGCAAAGTGAGAAGTGACTAGCATTCATAAATTGACTTTTCTGTTGTAAATGTGTACACATCCTGATAATTGTGCAGAAACTATATGCACAATTAATTCTGTTGCATTCCTTGGTTTGTGCAAACCTTCATTTTTTGTTGTTTTGGGGGTAAGGAAGCCACCTGCCATTCTGGCTTCTAAGATCAAAAGTGTGTTTCAAGTGCTTTTCTGTTGAAAATGTGTAGGCATCCTAATATTTCAGTGGGAAACATAATACATTGCTTATGTGGTAGTCCTTGGTTTGCTCAAACATTGGTTTATGTGTTTGGGGGAGGTGGGATAACCACATAACCTTCAGTTTTACTGAATGAAAAATGTGTTTCTAGTGCTTAACACAGACAAATGCGTATGTAAGCAAGACATTAGTTATGTGGTATTTATGTGTTTTGTCCTTCTCTGTTTTATGTCACATAGAATTATGGCACCCAAGCCTACAAATCAACATAAAATCCCTTTCAGTGTTTCAGAAAATGAAGTGATAATCTAGACTTTGAGGCAACACAGAGCCTTTCTGCTTGAAAGAGGAGGTGGGGATATGGATGCCAAAAAGGAGATTTGGAACCAGTTAGTCAATGATGTCAGCACAGTAGGAGGTCACAGCAGGAATTATGATCAGGTGTGCCATGCGGCCACTGATATGATTTCCTCAGCCCGGAGGAGAGCAGTTGCAGTTGCCCGAGAACAGCTGGCTATGGGGGGTGGTGCTGCTACTGAGCCCCCACTGACACCAAATGAAGAGTTCCTGTCCACTGTCCGAGATCCAGACAGCTCAGTGGTGACAGTGCACTGTGTGCTTGATATTGGTGCTGATGTGCCTGAGAGGAGAACTGTGTCCCATGAGCAGCTTCCAGGTAAGCTTACACATAGCAAGTTTTATATTTGCTTATATACTAAAATATATAATTTGACTAATACTTCTTGTGAATATTTTTCTGTACCTATTGATAAGTTAATAGACTTATACAATAGCATTGTTCAGTGCACATGGGTGTGGGTGGGCATCTTAGCCAAGTTTCATTTTCAGTTATTTCTTACAGGACATATAGGCAACCGAGTATTCACTGCCCCTCTGTGCATACCTCTCAACCACTTAGAACAAGAAATCTGGGCAAAGCCATAAATAACGGGGGGACAAAGGCCCAAAAATAGGATGACTTTTGAAATGTTATTCTTACAAACATAGAAAGTAGATAGAATAACAGGTTTTGCATTAGCATTACTTTTCTGAAGGGTATGAAGTCTGAAACTTAAATGTCTGTCATTATTTTCTGACTTCACCCCTCAATGATTTTCCAATGATTTTTTTCAAAAAAACACAATTTTAAGAGAAATATACCAAAAATATGAGGCAAAAATCTGTACAGTTGAGAGGTATGCCTCTGAGTTATTTCCATTGTGATGGTTAATTGCCATCCTTTCCTTGCTTCATTTATTTAAGGACCATCCTCACTACAAAGTTTGGAGACATCTGAACATGTGAAGCAAATGTGCTTAATAATGACCATTCTTTAGATATATAATTATGTCTATGTGCGAGGAGGGTGTAATGAGTGTCTATATTGCTGTACCATCTGCAGTTGTGTGACCAGTTTTACTTTGTTGTCATATAAATTAGTTTAATATTTAGTTTAGTACTAATTTCATTCTTGTGTTTGTAGGTTGTTATCACAGGTGATGCTGACAGTGGAAGTGCAAGGACTCCTACCATCTGATGTCAGAATATCTGTAGGCTCTGATAATGGTAGTAGCCAAACAGAGGCACAGTCAAGGGATGCAGAGGTTGAATCTGACACTGAGTTTGACATTCACCCATTCCTTGGATTTCCATAAGACACAGTCAGTATGCTTGTGCATACACATTCCACTGAGCCCCGAGATATTGGACAGGTTGAGGGCGTACACTTGATCAGGGTAGTATGTGTACTGTGGCTTCAGTTCCAGTTGACTCTGGCAATGTTCATTGTGTGGGCAAGATGGCATGCAGGAGGGCTGGTTGGGATGCTTGGAGAAGGCATGTTGTTCACCTTCCACCTGTCCTTGGTCTGTCATTATGTATCACTTGATGTATGTTTAGGGCCATCATGGATACAAAGGCATGTTCCACTAGGGCCTCTGAGGACATGCTTAGGGTTCTAGATGTGGTACAGGTTGATGTTCATGACTGCCTGCACAGTGCGGCTGATTCAGTGGATCAAATGAAAGACATGATGGAATGGGCAGTATCTGTAATGGAATGTCTGCTGGGAGGGGAGCACTCTAGTGTTAGCCAATGTGACCATGCATGATCCCACTCCCATAGTGGCACTTTTTCCACTGCTACATCAGTGGTTGAGGAGTCCACACACAGGTGTTTTAGGCCATGGGGTTGTGGACCTTGCTGTAGTTGTGAGAAGAGCTCATCCAGCAGACATTACTCATGAAAGTGTAGCATCAGCACATCTGACCTTGGGCATGGACATGCCTGTGCAGCTCCTGGCAGTGCCAGTTCTTATGGTCAGAGGTGACAATGATGAACTGATACCTCTACCATACACACCTCACAACAGTCTGACATGCCAGGATGTAGAGCTAGCACAGAGCTTGTTCATGCAGACATTCACACACACATTTCACATTGAGGGCCAGTACAGACACATACACAGACACAGACACACACACACACACACACACACACACACACACACACACACACACACACACACACACACACACACACACACACACACACACCCTGTGTAAATGATAACAACTGGGCCATCATCATGTTTCTATCTTTTGGATTCAGAGGTACCTATGTATTTTTTCTGATGTACAGGGTGCATAGCTGAGTGCTTAATATATATGTGTTGGTAATGTCATTTTGAAACTTTTACTGATTTTTTTATTACCTTTTTACTGTTGCGATTACTACCTTGGAACTGTTGATACATCAGTGAGATTTACTGCTCCACTTGTGAGAATGTAGGGATAATTGGAGACTTTACACTGCTTTTTGTATTGTGTGCATTTTCAATGCATGAGGCCTGTTAGCTGATAAACAGCAGAAATCTATTGACATAAGTCTGTCCTGTTGCAATTTGATGTCATTGCTGGACAACTCATACACATTCCACTAAGGTACATTTTCCATTAACAGTATGCAAGTATCTGACATTAATTTGTGTTCTTACCCATTTGGTTTTCCTGTTCCAGGTTCAACACTTACCTTGATAGTCTTGCAGTTACAAGTGTTTTAATTTCTGGCTGACTCCAAGCAGAGCACCTCTTTGGCCCTCTTCAAAAGGAACCCCGATGATTGGATGAGAGATAGGAAATTCACCCTGGGGGATCACGTTAGTCGCCCTGCTAGACAGGGGTCCAGGGAAGTAAATACTGTGGGAAGAAAGAGCCAGAGAATTGTTATGGCTAGGCTTGTACAGGCCCTAGGGCTGATAGCCTAGTACCAACCTATGAACCTATGAACTCTGTGTGATGCTAGCAGTACACAACAATTACATGGGTAAGTAAAGGTTGAGAAGCTTGCCTGGCATCAATTTTACTGTATGGATGTGCATAGGATGAAAGTTGTACCCCTTAGATGGTCAGCTCATGTGCTATTCATTACCTCTTGGCCAGGTTGAGGGCATATTGTGCATGCCTATGTCTACCTATACCCACAGTGGCTGATGATTCCCTCTCTGAGTCCTCACCTGTGTGTGGCTGTGGTGACCTTGCCAGTGGTGGTGCACACTTGATCAGGGTAGTATGTTTACTGTGACGTCCATCAGAAGTGGTGGTAGTAGAATGTGTATGCATTCCCTTTGGTGTTCCTGCTACAGCTGTTGTCAATGAAAAATATTGTGTAGGATAGCACAGACAGTGATAATTTCAACACAAGTATTGGGATTGTACTGCAGGGTCTCCCTGTTGTATCTAGGTAGTGAAAGCATGACTTCAGCAGCCCAAACACATGTTCTATGATTCTTCTTGTTTGAGCATGGGCCTCATTATAGCGTTCCTCTGTGGGTTTTTGTGCACTTCTGATGGATGTCATTAGCCATGGTTTGAGTGCTTCCACTACATTCCCCAGTAAATGGCCTTATGGGATATCCCCCATGGATATCCTGTAGTAGAGCTGTAAGTTGTGCCAGATATGGGAGTTGTGGTAACTGCTGGCATTGCCAGCCACACACTCAGGATGATTCTATTAGCATTACACATGACCTGGCAGTTAATGGAGTGGAAGCCCTTTCTGTTTATGTACACCCCTCTCTGCTCTCTGAATGGTGCTTTGATCTCAATGAGTGTGTACAGTCTATGGAACCCAAGATTTCAGGGAAGTATGCTATGGGGTAGAAATCCTGCATAATTGTTGCTCTACTATTAGGATACAGGGAAAATATATATATAGTCACTGGCATGCTGTAGCATAGCATTTAGGAAATGATGTAGAATCCTGGATGCTGATGCATTTGATACCCCGTGCATGTCCCCTGTTGGTCTCTGGAAGTTTTTTTTTTTCATCTAAACTTCTGAGTGCTACAGAAACCTTAGTCTCTACATGTATGGATTGATTCCCCCTCAGTTTGCCCTTGCTCTCATTTGAGGATGACAGAGGTTGCAGATTTCCTGCAGTGCATGTCTATCCACCCTGTAGCACTCTACTATTTCCACCTCGTGCAGACCATGAAAAGTTAAATGGGGTGTAAACACCCTTCTCCTTCTTTGCTGAGGTCTACTAGCAGCAGCAACAGCACAGAGTTGACCCTGTTGCACATAGATATGCAGACCAGCAGCAGCAGCCCTTAACATTCTTTCTATGTAGTAATTTCCATAGCTGTATTCCAATAGGTTTTGGAATTCAAGAACAAAACCTACACTAAGGGTACACAATTGCTTTATAGCTTGATGAATAGTTCTCCCATCTTTGATTGGCTGTTTATGCTGTAATTAGCATGCCACAATGTTTACTGTGTTTGCATGTCTCTAGAATCACCTACTGAATACATATCAGTGTGCTACATGCACATGGTTTTAGTGAGCCATGTATCCAGCCCATTGTTTTTCAAAAATATATTTACATTTTAAGTAAGTTAGCTAGATTGTTCCCTAAGCAAGTCATAAATAGCTGGGGGTAACACTGAATAAATCAAGGCAAACCAGAATATACTTTCTAGTACAGTAATCTACTGTAACATTGCTAACATACCTGCCTGATTCTTTTTTCCTAAAAATCTTGTCTGGAAAAAATAAATGTTCTGTTCTACACTTTCTGTGTTCTTTCTGGAATAGAAACAGTTCATGCAAGGATGAAACCCAGCTACTCATAGCTATACATGGCAACCACCCAAAAAATAGAAAAAAAAACAACGCTCCTTAAATAAATAATGTACCACCCCTTACAGGTTCATAGATTAGTACTAGGCTAACTGCCCTTGTGGGTCATTTTAAGCCTAGCTAATTACCCTATATGAGAATCAACCTTTGTACATTGCATCTGTAAGGTACTTACCTTAACCATTATGCCAATATCCCTACTTGGGAGACAACGACATATTTTCAAGTCATTTTCAGCCTTTAGTTAATATTTAAGCTAATTGGCAAATGGCTTTCTTGGCCACCAATTAGGAATATACTTTCTTTCTGTTTGAAATTAATTAGAACATTTACCATCTAATCATTTTTTCTGAAGTCTTCCAAATTTCCCGTTTGCAAATTATAACACTCTTGCCTGTAACTAAAGTATTGGAGAGTATGTGCGTGGAAAAAACTCATATTGATGGCTGAACAAAACAAACAAACTTGTGTTAATACTTGTAGATTTTAGATGTATCTATGAAAATCAGATATTCACAAAGCTTTGTCTCCCAACACCCAAAAACCAATATATTAGAAGCCAGGAAGGATAAGGAAAACGTATCCAGTATATTGTCAATATGAACGCTTTATTGAAAAACTGCGTTTTCGTCTAATAATAGACTTCATCAGATATAACAACCTTAGTGACCATTTTCCTTTTCTTTTTATACTGGTTAATTGTTCTAGATCCAATCATAGCTCTCCATCCTTTTTAAAAAATAACAAATCAAATTCCAAGTTTCTTAAAACCTCATTAATATTTTATGCATAAAAACATATGTTCCTTTATTTGAGTAAATCTGTTAAAAAACACTTTCTCCTTAAACACTTTAAAAACAATTTTATATTAATATTATGGTGTACTTAGCAATCTGTAAAAAGTGCTCTTCCTATTATGTAGGTAAAACAGAAAGATCCCTAAAAAAGAGGATCTATGAACATACGTATGAAATTAGGAAGGGCAAGGACACTAATGCACTATTCAGACGTACAAGGACATGCAAAGAGTATGATTTTAACTTTTTTGTATTGGATCAAATTAAAATAGACATTAGAGGTGGCCCTTGGGAGGAGAACATTGGTTACAAGGAATTGTGGTGGCAGATAGCCTTGGAAGCCAATAGAACCCCGGGCTTGAATGAATACATCTCTATTCTACCACTGCTAAAACTCAAAGCAGCTAGGGCATAATTGAAAAAGTGTTAATACAAATGACCAATAGAAGGTGCCAACTCCCCAAGAATGGATATTCAGGTTTCTATATAACACAGTGGAGTCAAATTCAATTAATGCATTTGAATTGTATGAACAAGTGGTTAAAAACATATTCAAAACATATTCAAAATCAATGGATAATATTAATATAAAATTGTTTTTAAAGTGTTTAAGGAGAAAGTGTTTTTTAACAGCAAACACAACATAGACCTCCAAAGTAGACATCTAAGAAATCTCCACCCCTCCAACACAAACCATGAAACACATAGTTCACAAAACCAGTGTGCCACACAATCACAGCCCTTAAGGAAAAATAACATACCCACCACACTAGTAATAGGTGATTCTATAGTCAGGCACAATGACGTCCCACTCACTAGGCTGAACAAAGAGAAGGCTACTGTTAGCTGCCTGTCATGTGCCAGGATCTGTCACATAACACAAGCACTCAGGTCACTCCAGAACAAGTACAAATATGACTCTGTCATTGTCCATGTTGGTGTGAATGACCTGAGCAGTACCTCCCTGGACTACATGAAAAGAGACATGGAGGAGCTCTCTGATCACGTAGCCTAGGCCAGTATGACCCTGACCCTGAGTAGCATCCTGCCCTCACCAAGAATGATACCACAGTATAGAGAAAAAATTATCAATTTCAACAATTGGCTAAGCTTCTGGTGTCATTGAAAGGGGATCCAGTGTCTGTCAGCCTGGGATGGCATGCTTGCAAGCCACTCTCCTGCGCTAGAGATGGCTTGCACCTGTCACCCTTAGGCTTTCGAATACTGGCCAAGGCTCTTGCCACCCCCATAGTGCCTTTTTTAGGCAAGGCTCAAAAGACAAACCCACCACCGTAAATAGCAGCACAAGTAACAAAAAACTGAGGGTAATGCTACTCAATGCCAGAAGTCTAAACCTCAAAATGCATGTACTCGAGGCACTCCTCAGTATGGAAAAAATCGATATATGTGCAGTAACTGAAACCTGGTTTAAGGCTCCAGAGAGCACCCCAACACTACCAGGCTACAACTCATACCATACATTTCGGCCACAAAACCCAGAACGAAATACAAAAGGTGGGGGAGTATCCATATTCATCAAGGAAACCCACACCTCCAGGTTAATGGCACAGCACAATGCTTCAGAGATCATACACATGCAATTAACAACTGGCAAAACTGCTTTTCAAATTATAGCTTGCTACAGATCACCCACCATGTCCCAGGACCCCCATTCCGCATTCCTGGAAACACTGGGAAACATAAAGGTCCTACCAAACACCCTGATATTGGGTGATTTCAATTACCCAAACATTAACTGGGAGAACTACTCAAGTACAAACTCCCTTGCTCAACATTTCCTAGAATTTATAAACTCAAACACCCTGGATCAACTGGTCAACACCCCACCAGAGGTGACAACATATTGGACCTGGTCATCACCAACATGGGCGATTGATGTTCCACACCAGAGGTCAACCTCTCACTGGTTAGATCTGACCATAAACTAATCACTCTGGATATCCACATTCTGCCATCACCCCCGGTCAAAGAAACCACCGTGAAAAACTTTTCAAAAGCAAACTTCACGTTACTTAAGATTGACGTGGGAAGTTTCAAAACCCCTATGCTAAAGGATAACTGTCAAAGGAAAAATATACTTTAAAAATGATCAAAACATGGTAGGTTCAGGTTAAGGCACTTTAATCTTGCAGCAAGGAGACAAAAACATGCCAATACAGAGTTTGTCTAACTAAAAACAGGAAATACTTTAATTTTTATACACTTTCTAATAAGATATTGCCTACCAAGCTGACGTAACAAATCACAAGTCTTTTCATCATCATTTATTAACAATTAGTCTCATGAATTTCTGCTGATTTATCAATTTTTGTGAGAAACGTCCTAAGGAAAACAACGTGGCTTTGGTTACCACCAGTTAGACACATGCAATGTTACCATTCAAGGTGCTATGGTTAATTCAAGCACAAAGCTAGCAGTTCATTTCTCTAATAATCCTTTGTCTACATTATCTCTAAGCTGCTACAGCTGTACATGTTCTCATAATTCGAACAGAGCTGATTCTTTAGAATCATTACATTTACAGGATATAGCATTTTTCATTCATTCTCTCCTGACCTAGCAGATAAGCACCTGCTTCTCAAGTACATTTCCAAAGGGCATAAACATGAATATTGCTGTGCTAGCAATTACTAGGTCAGAGGGCATCTTGCAAGTTTCAGAAAGCACACTGCAGTTTCAAAAAGCATCTTTTCAGTTTCATATGAAACTCATTTTATATAGAAAACAGTGCATATAAAATAGAATGAAAAATGTGTTAACTCATTTATCTTCTAATTAGCATTAAGCATACACACATTAATACATATTTTTCTGACATGTCCCCCCTGTTAATACTTTTTAATTCTATTTTCAAAAAATAATAAACAGTTTGCTTCTTTTCCTAACCTCTTCCATTCAGGATTTGCAGCTAAGAAAGTCATTCAGTTTAAACTTTATGAAAGTGTTTCACATTCTAGCAGCTCTTCAAATTCAGTACTCTGATATATAGTCTCAGAAACTGATATATCTATAAATTCTTTGATTAATTTCTTCATTCAGGGGATTCCACAACAAACACAGACTCCTATCAGGAGTAATCCCACACCAATGGCAATCAAGATGTTCATTAGGATGGAACCCCACCCCCCGAACAAATTCTGGAAAAAGTCCATCAGAGGGTTTGGGACTGGTTTGGTCATGGCCGACACTTGCTGAATCACCTCAAGGTGGTCATTAATCTCATGCTGATGATCTGGTATAAATGCACAGCATTCTTCTTTGATTAAAGCGCACATACCACCACACGCCGCTAGGGTAAAGTCAAGAGCCATTTGGTTCTGAAGCACTACAGTTCTCATAGCATTCAGTTCATCAGTTATCAGTTCAAGAGCAGAGAAAGTTACATTACTCATCACTTCAAGAAGTTTAGACAGTTTTGCAACTCCCAAATCAATTTAACTGTGCCATATGCAGGTAATATGCCTGCCCACGATATAACAGCATCACTCAAGTCCATGTGCGTAAGTTTGGTACCCACAGTATGATGGTCTTTCCAGCCCGCCTTGATCTGTCCCATTGGATTTTCAGGCTTTTTAACAGTTTTCTTGGTCACATCTCGGGTATTTTGAATATTTCCCTGAGGCAAGACTGCAGTGTGTCATATGGTCGGGACCAGGTACCCCAAAAAAACAACTGCCGGACCAATTCTCAGGTAACCATTTATATGCTTTCTTACCACACACAAAATAACAATCCTCTACTTTAGTAGTTACTTTGTTATGAAATGACTGCCCTGCATGAAACATTTTCCTATCTATCACAGATAACTGTTTAAAAAGTACAGGATTACATTGCACTTGATCAAGAGTCTTATGGATGGATTTAAGAAATGAGTTATAATCTGTACTACAAGTTCCACACAGATCATTTGCTTTTGTATAACATTTATATTGGACAGTCACATTACACTTGCTCCAACCCACTTGTATTGTGTCATTCTTGTAAAAACATACAATTCCTTTTTGTGTCACAGGCAAATACAGTGCTACCTTATCATATGCTTTAATAGATACTGTGTCAAAAAACAGATTCTCCCAGGTCTCATTGACCCTTAGGGGGATTGCAGTCATTAATAACCCCCCCCCCCCCGTATGCTGTTGGTATGGCTGTGCAGATCCAGCAGTTTGAAACATTAAAAGTCTCAGCATACACATGTATAATTGCCTGATAAGTGTTAAAGTTCGGGTGCCAGTCTATGTTTGGTTCATCACGTTTAATCAGTTCAACTTTTGTGGCAGGGAAAAGGAAAGGTCACAACAAAAAAAACAATGTTATTAGCATGGCTATCAGAATAATCATGCAAGTTTTCTGAGGTTGTTCCGTGTCTCTATTTGCTCTGTACTTGGTCATTTTGCTCTCGTTGTACAACAGTAACAAGGTTTCTGTCCAATTCAAAGTTCTTAACCAGTTTACAGTGTGTCAAATGAATCCAGGATGCTCGCTCCGTGATCTTGACTGCAGTGGGTGTCGACAGTAGTACCTGGTACGGCCCTTTCCACTTCGGAGAACTCCAATTCTTTCTTTTCACTATCTTCACCCAGACCCAGGTGCCTGGGGCTACTGCTGCTTCCGATTTCGTTTGCTCTTTATCTGAAACAGAATTTAACTGCAAAAGTTTGTTATTCAAAAATCGCCTCATATACCCTGCAAGTGAACTGTCAGCCTCCTGCTCTGCAGACATGAGAGATTTCCATTGAGGTGTATAATATGTCCTCCCAAACAAAACTTCAAAAGGAGTCAATCCTTTTGCATTTGGAACAGTTCTCATGCTTAACAGTGCCAGAGGTAAACAGTGCACCCAGTTCTTTTGTGTCTCACTAATCAATTTCCTAAGTTTACTCTTCAACACCCCATTATGCCTCTCTACTAATCCTGCAGATTGGGGGTGGTATGCGCAGTGGTTTTTCAATGATATCCCAAAATAGCGACTAAGTTGTTGTATTGTTTGGTTTACAAAATGTGTGCCATTGTCACTATAGATCTTTTCCGGTATGCCAAATCTAGGTATAATTTCTTTAACAAGGACCTTTGCAACAGTAGCTGCATCTGGATTTTTAGTTGGAAAAGCTTCCACCCATTTGGAAAACATATCTATAATGACAAGGCAGTACTTCTTATTTTCGCATTTGTTCAGTTCTATAAAATCTATACAAATAGTATGAAACGGATACAGTGGTGTAGGGAAACTCCCTTGCTTAGGTTTCAATACTCCTTGTGCATGATGCTTGTTACAAACATGGCATGCTGCAAAAATTTTTTTTGTGTAATTAGTAAATCCATACATCGTAAACACTTGATTCACTAACTCTACCATCCCCCCTGTTGAGACATGGCTCTGCCCATATCTCAACAAAGCTGCATATCTAAACCAAGTTAGATGGTAGAATTGGTTTCTTCTCTTTGGAGATGTACAGTCCCTTCTCAAGGATTGCTCCTCGTTTTAACCACTTTTGTTTTTCTACATTTGTAGTAAGTGTCTGCATTGTTTTTAACATTTCTAAATCTAAAATCTCAGATGGTTGTAATTCTTCGCTCAAAAGAAAAACTTTTGAAGCTGAAGCTGCCTGTTTTGCATCTGTATCAGCCCTCGCATTACCTTTTGAAATTCTATCCTGTTGCTTGGTATGAGCTACGCATTTGCAAATAGCTACTTTCTGAGGTAACTGAATAGAGTCTAACAAATCTAAAATAAATTGCGCATGTTTAATTGGTTTACCAGTAGATGTTATCATTCCTCTATTTTTCCACTGTTGCGCAAAAACATGTACAGTAGAAAAAGCATACTGACTGTCATTAAAAATATTCACTTTCTTGCCTTTTGCTAAGGCACATGCCCTCGTTAAGGCAATCAGTTCTGCTGCTTGTGCAGATAAGTTGTGTGGTAAAGACTTCACTTCTAAAATCTCGGTATCAGAAACTACTGCATACCCCACTAGGTTCTGTCCTGTAGAACCCCTCCTGCATGAGCCGTCCACATAGCATGTCACCTCAGCATCATCCAAGGGAACATCTGTAAGATCTTTTCTAGGTAGTGTCTTTTGCTCAATCTCCTGCAGGCAGCAGTGTGGTTTGCCATGTGCAGGGGTTGGGAGCAAGGTTGACGGATTCAAAGTTGTACATCATTCAATTGTCATATGAGGTTGGCTCAACAGTATAGTCATGCAGGAAAGATGTCTAGCTGGGGAAAGATATGCTACTTTTTCTTGCAGTAAAATAACTGCGACTGCATGAGGCACTCTCAGTGTGAGAGGGTGGAACAACACTACTGAGGCTGAAGCCTGCACTGCAATTGCAGCTGCAACTACTGCCTGTACACAGTGGGACAAGGATCGCACCACGGGGTCTAACTGTGATGAATAGTAAGCTATGGGGCATTGCTTGTCCCCATGCTGTTGTGTTAACACTGATGTCATATAACCTTGCTTACAGTCTACAATTTGGAAAAATTGCTTATGATAGTTTGGTAGTCCTAAAACTAAGGAAGATGCTATCAGTTGTTTCAGTTTGCAGAAGGCTGCTTCTGCTTCTGATGTCCACTGTAATAAATCCTGTGCTGCCATCGGCGTTTTGAATATCAAATTAGTCAGCGGAGCAGATTCCAAAGCATAATTTGGTATCCAACTCCGACAAAAGTTAGTAGCTCCCAGGAATGACATCATTTCCTTCTTGGTAGTTGGTCTAGGTGCTTGTAATATTGCCATTTTTCTGTCTTCATCTAATATTCTGCCCTCTTTGGATATTACATATCCCAGGTATTTAACCTGTTTTCTCCAAAGTTGCAGTTTGTTCTTGTTTACCTTTTTCCTTGAGTAGCTAAAAATTGTAATAATGCTATGGTATCTTCTCTGCATTCTTGCTGGGTGGGGGCTGCCAGCAGAATGTCATCTATGTAAAGTAAAATCTGACTACCTTTCAGTGGGATAAATCCCGCCAGGTTACTTGCCATTTCCTTTGCAAATATCGTTGGACTTTCACAATTTACCTGTGGTAATCTCGTGTATGTATACCGTTTCCCCTGAAATGTAAATGCAAACCAATGTTGGCTGTCTGGGTGTATCGGTATAGAGAAAAATGCATTGCTAATATCTACCACAGAAAAATACTTCTGTTGAGGTTTTAAATCATTCAACAAGGTGTGTGGATCTTGCACCGTTGGTGCCCTATGTATAACTGCATCATTCACAGCTTGTAAATCTTGGACCATACGCCATTCCCCATTTGCTTTCCTAACAGAAAATAGGGGTGTATTACATGGTGAATTGGGAGATTCTATTAAGACTCCTTCCTTAGGTAAGGCTGCTATTATAGGTTTGATCCCTATCTCTGCATCCTTTCTCAAGGGATACTGTCTTTTCTGAGGTCTAAATGCTGATTTTGGCGTAATAGTAACTGGTCCTGCTGTATGAATAAGTCCTACATCTGATTTCCCTGTTGACCAGAGAGTCTCTGGTATGTCTCGCAAGGCTTTTTCCTCTTCCTCCAGTAAGAGTAATACTCAGCTATCCTCACTTGCCTGTGAGTGCACAGCTGGGTGTGTCTTGGTTATCCAATTCAATTTCTGCTTCTGTATTCCTTGTTCAGAGAGTTCTAACTCTGTCTGTTTTTCCCACCTTGTGACTTTTTCTCCTAGGTCTGCCCACTTTAAATTTCTATTAAATCGATTAGATTTGTAAAGTGCTAAAAATTCCTGGGGCAATGAACAGCTTATTACACTGTTTCCTTCTGTGTCCCAGTAAAGGTTTCGTAATACTAGCCTATTAGCATGTTTTTTAAACAACTCTTGCTCATATTCTTTATCAGGTCCTGGTCTATTACAGTAATATAGAGTACAATGAAACAAATGCTGTTTGTCAGTGTCAAGGGAGGGGAATTTGCTGATGGCTACATTCATCAGTTTTTCAGTTACCGCCCCTGGACCAGTCATAACTAAGTCCTGGCTGTACCAATAATATGTCTCGCCCTCCGGTCGCACTACAAAAGTATCCATTTGTCACTGTGCTTCCATACCCTGCATGGTTGGAACTACGGCTATGCCAAATATCTGCATCAAGTCTCTGCCCAAGAAATTTACTGGGCATTTTGCAGAAACGACAATTTTACTTTTCTGGGTCATTCCTGAAACGGGGTCAGTTATTGCTATGTCATGGGAGAGTGGCTCCCGATACAGCTGTCCATTAGCTGCTTTCACTAGTATGTAATCTGGTGATTCTGAATCTTCTGGTAGTTTGGAAGGATGTATCAGGGTCCGTGAAGCCCCTGAGTCACACAAAAATTTGACTTCCCGTCCCTCTACCAGAAGCGTAACTTCCGGTTTTGTGTCTGCTAAGTAAAGCTCTAAGCTCAATAATGCTAAGTCCAAAATATAATTTTCTTCATCATCTATGAATTCATGTACATCCACTATCCCTTCTGTCACATCCTCTACCCTTGCTACCACATTTGCATTTGTCTTTTCCTGTTTATTCTCATCCAATGATTCCTGACAATCATATAGTCATTCCTCACCCTCCTTATCTTCCGTAGTTACCTTCTTATTTAGCCTGCAATCCCTTGCCAAATGTCCCTTTTTCCCACATTTAAAAAATTCACCCCTTTTCTTTCTTTCTTCAAAATCTTCTGATTATTTATCAGATTGTTTGTTTCCTTGGGCATTTTTCTTACCCTTCTTCCCGGTTTGTACTACAAAGACTTCTGACCCATCTTCTACTGCAAATACTTGAGCTTTCTTTTTCATTTTGCTATTAAAATGCCTTTCGGCATGTCTTGCATATTCAAGTAATGACTGTAATCTACTTGTACGATGATCTACCATGTGCTTTGTAATAAAGCTGCTAATTGGAGTAATACTGCCTTTTAAGAACGCATTCTTTAGCTGTTGCTCATATGGGGAATCATGTGTTTGATCTTCAGGTACTTGCATTCCACAATGGTTATTAAAACATTCTAATAATCTAGCATAATATCTATCAAAAGTTTCACCTTCTAGTTGTATGCACTGATTAATGCAAGTCCAATCAGCCCTAGGCTTTCATTTTTCAGAGATTCGGTCTGTCAGACCTTTTACTCTGATGTCCAGTTCTGCATTACTATGTGGGAGTGGCCTGAGCTCTGCATCACGGGGATTCCAGTTGCCGCTGATCATGTGCCAATCTGGACCTACAATTTGTCTAACTACTTTTTCTACTTCTTCTCCATTCAAATGGTAACTTAACCTCATGCCCTGTAAGTCTTCTAAGAATTTTCTAAAATTAACTTTCGGATGGGGAATTCCCTCTGTGGCTTTCTGGATATCTTCCGGTGTCCACGGTCTATATACTAGAAGAGTCTGATCCTGTCCTGCCTGTGGATTTGGTACTTCTATGAGTGGACATATTTCTTCCTCACTCATAGCTTGTGAATTTCTATTCATTTCATATAATTCAATATCCCCTCTCAAGTTATGTGTTTGAGACCTAGTCTTGATAGGATCCCTGACAAACGGTTTCAATTTTGCAGGAACAGCTGGGTATAGTGGAGGTGGATCAGCTTGTCCACTCGCTTCATATTCTGGTAAGGGAAGCGGAGGGGGGGGGCTGTTGCTATTACCAAGTTATTATCTTCTTTGTCTAAAAATATTGCTTTTGAATTTTTAACCTTTTGTTCCCTACGATTTGCTTCCTCAAGCCACCTGTGTGCCTGAGGGACTCCTAATTGCCGTTGCTTTTTTAGCTGACCTTTCACGTCTGTTCTAAGTTGTCTGACAAGTTTAATAAGTGAAGATTTGTCTAAATTACCATCAAATTTGTATTTGTCAACCCATTTTGTATAGTACTTAACATTATCGGCACGCTGTAATTGCATATATTTTGCGTCTTTGGTTAGGGGCGGGTCTCGGGAACTTTTCATGCACTGATTTCCCATGTTGCCTTAGCTAAGCTGTAAATTGTTACGTAACCCTTCTTATCACGTGGTACCATGATTTTACACCTTTTCACAGTTTATCTAGAATAACTGTCTACCTATTCTGTTTCCCTGATCTATGACAAGACAGTAATCTTTTTTTGTCCCTGATCTGCGCATGCAAATCTCCCTGACAAAAACAGTTCTGTAACTAGTCCCTGATCTAAAACAGAAAAAAAAGGTAAATTCCTCCTTACCTGACCCTCCATGAGTTGATCCAATGGAACGTTGACTCATCCTCCAATCCCAGATCAAAAACAGTGGCTGGCCTCTTTCGAACGACAATTCAGTCAGAGGTCTTTCAGAACAGAAGAGCCGATGTGACCACTTCTCCATAAGGGTACATGCCACCGGGCCCGATTCTGAGCTAGGCCTACAGTGAGAGGTACTTTCCAGTCCAAAGGACCAAACTGTCAAAGGAAAAATATACTTTAAAAATTATCAAAACACGGTAGGTTCAGGTTAAGGCACTTTAATCTTGCAGCAAGGAGACAAAAACGTGCTAATACAGAGTTTGTCTAACTAGAAACAGGAAATACTGTCATTTTTATACACTTTCTAATAAGACATTGCCTACCAAGCTGACGTAACAAATCTCAAGTCTTTTCATCATCATTTATTAACAATTAGTCTCATGAATTTCTGCTGATTTATCAATTTTTGTGAGAAACTTCCTAAGAAAAACAACGTGGCCTTGGTTACCACCGGTTAGACACATGCAATGTTACCATTCAAGGTGCTATGGTTAATTCAAGCACAAAGCTAGCAGTTCATTTCTCTAATAATCCTTTGTCTACATTATCTCTAAGCTGCTGCAGCTGTACATGTTCTCATACTTCGAAAAGAGCTGATTGTTTAGAATCATTACATTTACAGGATATAGCATTGTTCATTCAATCTCTCCTGACCTAGCAGATAAACACCTGCTTCTCAAGTACATTTCCAAAGGGCATAAACATGAATATGGCTGTGCTAGCAATTACTAGGTCAGAGGGCATCTTGCAAGTTTCAGAAAGCACACTGCAGTTTCAAAAAGCATCTTTTCAGTCTCATATGAAACTCATTTTATATAGAAAACAGTGCATATAAAATAGAATGAAAAACGTGTTAACTCATTTAGCTTCTAATTAGCATTAAGCATACACACATTAATACATATTTTTCTGACAATAACGCTGTCCAAGGTGCAAAATCCTTTACTAATGCACTCTACAGGCACCTACAAGAATGCATGGATCATGCTATCCCAAACAAAACCAAGACTCACTCCTCCAAGAAAAGGAAACCAGTCTGGTGGACCCCTGCCATAAACAAGCTATACAACAGAAGGAGGAAACTAGTACAGAAAAGAGTAAAATTGCAAGAAGGGAAGACATCCCTGATCAGTATCAGCAAGAAACTACATTCCCTAATAAAATCATCCAAGGCTAGCTTCAAAAGAAAAATTGCCATGGACTCCAAAGATAACCACAAGGCATTCTTTAGCTATGTCAAGAATCTAAGTGGCAATTCTCAGATCTGCTCAGAGCTAGTGCAGAATGGCACAAAATACAGAGAACCAACTGATATAGCCAAAATCCTGGCAGACAGGTTCAGTGCAAACTTCAAAGCCCTCTCACCCTCAAAAGGGGACATAACTATACCAGAAGAATTTAGTGCCCCTGAAATCACAGACACTCAGGTTAAAACAGCCCTCTCCAAAGCCAAAAACACAGCATCAATGGGACTGGACAGTGCCCCAGGCTGTGTCCTACATGAGCTCAAAGATGAACTAACCACTCACCAAAACACACTGTTTAAACTCAGCCTCTCCACAGGCTACATGCCCACGGAGTGCCACACAGCAACAGTTATTCCATTCCACAAAGGTGGAGTCACAACGGACCCTGGAAACTATTGCTCTATAAGCCTGACTAGCTTGTTCTGCAAATCTATGTAGTGCATCATCATGGATTCCATTAACAGAGACTTCGGAAAACTCCAGACACTGGACCCTACCCAGTTCGGCTTTGTTAAGGGCAGCTCATGCCTCCTACATGCCACCGGGCCCAATTCTGACCTAGGCCTACAGTGAGAGGTACTTTCCGATCTGAAGGACCAAACTGTCAAAGGAAAAATATACTTTAACAATGATCAAAACATGGTAGGTTCAGGTTAAGGCACTTTAATCTTGCAGCAAGGAGACAAAAACGTGCTAATACAGAGTTTGTCTAACTAGAAACAGGAAATACTGTCATTTTTATACACTTTCTAATAAGACATTGCCTACCAAGCTGACGTAACATATCTCAAGTCTTTTCATCATCATTTATTAACAATTAGTCTCATGAATTTCTGCTGATTTATCAATTTTTGTGAGAAACTTCCTAAGAAAAACAACGTGGCCTTGGTTACCACCGGTTAGACACATGCAATGTTACCATTCAAGGTGCTATTGTTAATTCAAGCACAAAGCTAGCAGTTTATTTCTCTAATAATTCTTTGTCTACATTATCTCTAAGCTGCTGCAGCTGTACATGTTCTCATACTTCGAAAAGAGCTGATTGTTTAGAATCATTACATTTACAGGATATAGCATTGTTCATTCAATCTCTCCTGACCTAGCAGATAAGCACCTGCTTCTCAAGTACATTTCCAAAGGGCATAAACATGAATATTGCTGTGCTAGCAATTACTAGGTCAGAGGGCATCTTGCAAGTTTCAGAAAGCACACTGCAGTTTCAAAAATCATCTTTTCAGTCTCATATGAAACTCATTTTATATAGAAAACAGTGCATATAAAATAGAATGAAAAACGTGTTAACTCATTTAGCTTCTAATTAGCATTAAGCATACACACATTAATACATATTTTTTTGACAATAACGCTGCCCAAGGTGCAAAATCCTTTACTAATGCACTCTACAGGCACCTACAAGAATGCATGGATCATGCTATCCCAAACAAAACCAAGACTCACTCCTCCAAGAAAAGGAAACCAGTCTGGTGGACCCCTGCCATAAACAAGCTATACAACAGAAGGAGGAAACTAGTACAGAAAAGAGTAAAATTGCAAGAAGGGAAGACATCCCTGATCAGTATCAGCAAGAAACTACATTCCCTAATAAAATCATCCAAGGCTAGCTTCAAAAGAAAAATTGCCATGGACTCCAAAGATAACCACAAGGCATTCTTTAGCTATGTCAAGAATCTAAGTGGCAATTCTCAGATCTGCTCAGAGTTAGTGCAGAATGGCACAAAATACAGAGAACCGACCGATATAGCCAAAATCCTGGCAGACAGGTTCAGTGCAAACTTCAAAGCCCTTTCACCCTCAAAAGGGGACATAACTATACCAGAAGAATTTAGTGGCCCTGAAATCACAGACACTCAGGTTAAAACAGCCCTCTCCAAAGCCAAAAACACAGCATCAATGGGACTGGACGGTGCCCCAGTCTGTGTCCTACATGAGGTCAAATTGAACTAACCACTCACCAAAACACACTGTTTAAACTCAGCCTCTCCACAGGCTACATGCCCACAGAGTGGTGCACAGCAACGGTTATTCCATTCCACAAAGGTGGAGTCACAACGGACCCTGGAAACTATCGCCCTATAAGCCTGACTAGCTTGTTCTGCAAATCTATGTAGTGTATCATCATGGATCCCATTAACAGAGACTTCGGAAAACTCCAGACACTGGACCCTACCCAGTTCGGCTTTGTTAAGGGCAGCTCATGCCTCCTATACCTGGTGGACTTCTTTGACACAGTTACCAATGCTATACATGAGGGAAAGGTGGTCCACACAGCCTACCTAGACCTTGCAAAGGCTTTCAACACCATTCCCCACTCAGGTATTATAGATGAGCTCACCAGCCTGAATATAGATCCCTACATTACAAGATGGGGTGCCAACTGGCTCATGGACATAACCCACATGGAAAGAGTTGTGGGAGCTAGGTCTGACTCTAAACTGGTTACAAGTGCCCTTCCCCAGGGCTCAGTCCTAGGACCCCTCCTGTTCGGCATATACTTCTCAGAGGTACAGGCAAGCACAGGAGGTCTATGGCTGACCAAGTTCGCAGACGACTGCAAACTAGGGGCTATAATTGACTCTCCGGCTGACACAGACATCCTCCAAAAGCATCTCACTGAGACAGATACCTGGTGTCAAAACCATGGCCTCCAGTTAAATGCAAAAAAGTGCATAGTCATCCCCTTTGGAAAAAACAAAGTACCCACAAACTACCACATAGTTGGTAGCCCCCTAAATATGGAAGATGTAATAAAGGATCTGGGACCCAAAGTAGACAGTAACCTCTCCTTTGATAATCACATTGCCAAAGTGATTAGAAAATCCTTCTATGTGGCCCACCTAATCACAAAAGGGTTTGCATCCAGATCAAAAGAGGTCATTGGGCGCCTCTATGCATCACTCATCAGACCTATCATAGAGTACAATGCCTCATTTGGGATGTACCTTACAAGACACCTGCAACAACTGGAAAGACCACAGAAGTACCTCACCAAGAGGATCACTGGCTTCAAGCAGATGCCCTATGCAGCTCGACTGAAGAAACTCCAGCTGTACTCTGTTGCATACCGCATAATCAGAGGTAATCTCTGCCTGACATACAAGGCCATGTCCAACCTTGAATTGATGGACATGCTCCACGTAAAGAAAACCATTGAAAAGAGAAAACTTGACAAGTGGATGGGAAACAGAAAGTTTACCCCAGGGATCACTTTAAAAGCTCTGCTGGACAGAGGCACAGGGAACTAATATAAGGGGGCGGCAAAAGCCGACACATTCTGGCTAGGCTTATAAATGTCTTTCGGCAAATAGCCTAGTACCTACCTATGAACCTATGAACCTATGAACCTGTCCCATGCGTATGTTCTTTGATGTGGGGAAGTGTACTTGAGATCTCTGGGGCATGTTGTGTGGACAGATTGTTATCTTCTGATGTAGCATTCCTGACATCATTTGGTGAGACCTGGTTATGGAACTGAGGTCGTACATGCACTTACACTCACAGCATGATACAGGGGGTCTATATTATATCACTGAATGCTTAAAAAAGTGAACGCTGATTGATCGACCTAATTTAAGCAAAAGCTTACAATCTCAAACTGTCAGATCAGCGATTTTTTTCCATGGAAAAAATCGCTGATCCAAAACACATACACACAACACAAGCACACCAAACAAACAGAAATCAACACACATACACCTAAAATCTGATACCTAACCCTACACTAAACTATGCACACACCACTAACTACCCATTTACCTTAACCCAAACCCTAACCCTAAGGTTCGTCACTATTGCGCACTCACCTCACTCGCTCCCTAACCCTAACTCACTTAAATCCACCCTAACCCTCATGTCCACTCAATTGCACACACACCTAATCTGAGCCCTAACCCTAACTCACCTAAATCACCCTAACACTCACATCCACACAATCGCACACTTACCTGAATCCGACCGATAACTTTCCACCATAACACTGAAAATACCGAAGCAACAGAAACGGACAACTGAATTCTTTCCCTAGGAAAACATTTGAGTTTCTGCTGCTTTGATATTTTGCAATTTCACAAAAATAAGTCAGATCAATCAGCGTTCACTTTTTTAAGCGTTCGAGGATATAATATAGACCCGATACAGGTATTCAGTGGAGTTAATGGTATCTGTCCATACAGGTCATGTGTATAAGGCATGGTATCCCCTTTGTGGGTTACATTTAGAGACTCTGCAGTTGCTGCAGGTTCCCAGTGGGGAACATTGCAAAAGGACCACTGTAAGCATTTATTTGCCTACTGCAGGGATGGAACAGGGTGCCATGTCCTTTTACTTGCTGGATAACACACAGTCAGGAGATGTAACAAATCACAGTACTTTCTGATGTCAATGGCACTGTTGTGGTCAACAGGCATGTAGTCCACTGCAATCACACAGTGGTTATTATCTGTGAGGCAATATGCAGGGAACTACCAATACAGTGGTTGTTGCCTAGCCAAGTTTGTTTGCGTATAAGACATGGGTAGAGAGTGCTCTCTGAGTAATAGAAGGGTTGCCTATATTGTTCACCAATCCATAATGTCACATGTAGGGATAGGGATTGTTTACACCACCCTCTCTGGTATTTGACATATGTTGTCCTTGTTAAGGTGGACATTGTGATATATACTAGGACCTCAACATAATAATTTAGCAAAACCCACCCCACAATGTATCCTGTTATATAATCACAGCAACCTCCACACAGGATACTGATGATAGACACACACATGCCAGTACTGAGATTCAAACTCCTATCTAGCTATGTATTGCTACTACAGTGCACTACATTTATCACATGCATCATGGAGCTTATAGGATGGATGTTGTCCCAAGGTACGTCTAAGGTGAGGAACATCACCAGCCATTGCAAATACTGGCATTGGGTGATGTAGTGGGTGAGAGATGCCAAAAACAATTCTACCCTAAGCACACCTTTACATTTGCCGGGGGTGAGGTTCAAACCTCTATCGAACAATCTTTATGGGCTATTATGTTATGCATTTACCACATGCACCACTGGCATGTCATGGTTTAGAGTTGACAACAAGTACTTCTAAGGTGGATGATATCTGCATGACTGCTAAAATCAGGCTCTGAGATGTGTACTAGGTGTAAATGGGGCCAAAATCTTTAACGTACACACATACATACATATACACACAAACACTTACCACAGGTGCAATTCAAACCCATACCTGTGTAGTTACAGCTACTACATTGTTCTGCATTTATGGCACACAACACAAAATTTACAGGGCTAGCCTTTGTCCAAACGGGTATTTCAAGGTGACTGTCATCAGCAGGCTTGCTAAAGTAGGGCAATGGGAGGTGTAGTGACTGTGAATGGCCTCAAAAATATTAATCTCTACACAGACACAAACACACAGAGATTCACTGTTGCCATGGCTGGGATTAGAACTCCTACCTAACTAGGATATTATACTACAGCATTACACATTTATCACAAGTGCCATGGAGCTTATGGGGCTGAGAATTGGCCAGAGGGTTATTTCAAGGTGGCTGACATCAGCATGAGTGCTAACATGGGCAACAGGAAGTGCAGTGTGTGTGAATGGGCCATAAACCATTCCTCTGGAAACACGCACAACACTCAGTCACATACAACTTTACATTTGACAGGACTGGGTATACAAATACTAGATGAATACTGATTTGTACTATCATGTTGCACAGTTATCACAAGCACCACAGAAATTATAGGGCTGATGGCTTCCAAAAGCAAATGTCTACAGTGATTGATATCAGCACATCATGTAATATTGGCCAATTGGATGTGCGGTGGTTGGGACAGGCCAAATGATGGCAATCTCTTTGTCACTGTCTGTCTCTCCCTTCCCAACATCTCTGTGTGTGTATGTTTGACCTATTATAGTGTGTTGCCCTTGGATATGTGTTAGTATTCCATTCCAATGTTTGTGCAAACCATGAATGGTGTGCAATGTGGTGTGTGTGCACAGACATCTGCAACTGATAGATATGTGTAGTCCACTATTGTTGTCAGACATGGGCTTCATTTCTCTAAGTGTAGGAGCATGCCCAGTATGACTTTCTGTATGTTATTGTCAGACATGGGCTTCATTTCTCTAAGTGTAGGATCATGCCCAGTATGACCTTCAGTATTGATTGTGTAAATCCATTCCAGGTAGGTTGTACTCCAGTGCAGGATTTTGAGTTCTACACCTACAGCTAGTAACCTGTTTCTGCAGGATATCTGTAGATAGGTTGACAATATGGAGTCACAATAGGCGAAAGATAGTGGGATAGTGTAACTATTGTGTCTGTGCTGCTTGTGTTACATGGATGGTGTTAGCAGAGCTATTCAGAC
Organism: Protopterus annectens; assembly: GCF_019279795.1. Taxonomy (NCBI): domain Eukaryota; kingdom Metazoa; phylum Chordata; order Ceratodontiformes; family Protopteridae; genus Protopterus; species Protopterus annectens. The sequence goes on from NC_056726.1 coordinate 1,086,172,255, forward strand.
ATATGGACTGTTTTAAACAGTGATGTACATAGGTTCATAGGTAGGTACTAGGCTATTGGCCCTAGGGCCTATATAAGCCTAGGCAAAAATGTACCCTAGCTTTCGCCACCCAAGAAAATTATTTTCCTGTGCCCTCGTCGAGCAGAATCACAGAAGTGATCCCTGGGGTGAATTTCCTATTTCCCATCCAATCATCAAGATTTTTTTTGAAGCGTGCTAATGAGGAGCTCTGTTTGACATAGATAGGTAGTCTGCTCCAGAGTATGGGAAGTCTCTGGGACAGGAATCTATCCCTCCAGAATGTTCTGTTTATTGTAGTGATAAGATTTAGGTCCCTAGAGCATGTAGCTCAGAGGGATTGGGATTTCTTTAAGTGGAGCATGTCCAGCAGCTCTGGGTTTGACATAGCTTTGTATGTTAGGTAGAGATCGCCTCTGAGTAGGTGATATGCGATGGAGTAAAGCTGGAATTTTTTTAGATGGTCTGCATAGGGCATCTGTTTGAGGCCAGTAATCCTCTTTGTGAGGTATTTCTGTGGCCTTTCCAATTGTTGCAGATGTCTTGTGAGGTACATACCAAAAGGGGCATTGTACTCTATAATGGGTCTAATGAGTGATGAGTAGAGGGGAACAAAGACCTATGTTTTCTGGATGAGAAACTTTTTTGATAAGGAGAGCCACGTAGAAGGATTTCCTGACCACTGTGGTGAAGTGATTATCAAAGGAGAGACTACTGTCCACCTGTGTCCCAAGGTCTCTTATGATATTTTTGGCATTAAGTAGACTACCAGCTATGTGGTAGTTCATGCGTATTGAGTTTTTACCAAAGGGGATGACAATACACTTTTTGGCATTGAGCTTCAGGCCATGGCTTTGACACCAGGCATCTGTCTCAGTGAAGGCCATATGTAGTATGTCCACATTGTTAGGAGTTTCAATTATGGCTCCCAGTTTACAGTCATCTGCAAACTTTGTTAGCCAAAAACCTTCTGTGTCAGCCTGTACTTCAGAGAAGTAGATACCAAACAGGAGAGGACCCAGGACTGAACCCTCTGGTACTCCACTTGTCACTGGTTTGAAGTTGGATTTGGAGTCTGCTACTTTCACAGTGTGGGTTCTGTCCGTGAGCCAGTTGGCAACCCATCTTGTAACATAGGGATTTATACCTAGTTTAGTGAGCTTATCTATAATTCCAGAGTGGGGGGTGGTATCAAAAGCCTTGGCGAGATCTAGATAATCTGTGTGAACCACCTTACCCTCATCTATGACTTTGGTGACTGCTTTAAAGAAGTCAACCAGGTTTAGGAGATATGATCTGCATTTTAGAAATCCAAACTGGGTAGGTTCCATCATTTAGAGATTACCAATGTCTTTGTTTATGAGTTTCATGATGATATGTTCCATGGCCTTGCAGACCAGGCTCATCAGGCTAATGGGGCAGTAGTTCCCAGGTTCCGTCGTGGCTCCCCCTTTGTGCAGTGGGATAACCGTTGCAGTGCACCATTCAGTGGGCACAAAGCCTGTGGTGAGGCTATGACTGAACGTGGTTCTTAGGTAGGGTGCCAGTTCATTCTGTAGTTCATGTAGAACACAGCCTGGGATATTGTCAGGTCCCATGGATGCTGTGTTCTTGGCTTTAGAGAGTGTGCAGCCATGATTATAGGAACTTTGCATTCTTCTGGTATAGAGATGGGCCCTCTAGGGGGTGAGAGGGGGGTAAAGTTAGCACTGAACCTATCTGCCAGGATGTTGGCAATATCAGTTGGTTCTGTATATTTAGTGCCATTGTGCTGTAACTCAGAGCAGATCTGAGTGTTGCCATTGAGATTCTTGACATAGTTATAGAATGCTCTGTGGTTGTCTTTAGAGTCAGTGGCAATTTTGTTTTCATAACTAGCTTTTGAGGATTTTATGAGGGATCTCAGCTTCTTACTGAGGTTGACCAGGTAGTTCTTCCAGTCATGGGATTTTACTCTTTTTTGCAACAGTTTCTTTCTTCTGTTGTAGAGTTTGTTTATGGCAGAGGACCACCAGATTGGCTTCCTTTATTTTTGGAGGATAACATCTTGGTTCTTTTAGGGATAGCATGATCCATGCACTCGTGTAAGTGCTTATAAAGTGCATTTGTGTAGGATTCAGCAGTCGCACCTCTATTGTCCGTCTGCATGGGTGTCATGAAGTTTGCCACTTCTGTCTTAAGAAGTGTGAAGTTGGCTTTGGAGAAGTTTTTTATGGTAGTTTCCCTAATTGGGGGTGGGGGCGGGATGTGGATGTCTAGGGTGATTAGCTGGTGGTCAGATCTGACCAATGAGAAACTGACCTCTGGTGTGGAACACCAGTTGCCCATGTTGGTAATTACCAGGTCTAGGATATTGCTGCCTCTGGTGGGGTGTTGAATAAGTTGATCCAAGGTGTTGGAATTTATGAATTCCAGAAAATGCTGAACAAAAGAGTTGGTATATGAGTAGTTTTCCCAGTTAATAGTGGAGTAGTTGAAATCGCCCATTATTAGGATGTTAGGTTGTATCCTAATACTTTCCAGTGTATCAAGAAATGAGGAGTGGGAATTCTGGGGCATGGTGGGGGGTCTATAGCAAGCTACAATTTGTATTGCATTCTTGCCCATAGTTAGTTGCACTTGGATAATCTCAGATGCATTATGCTGTGCAACTAGCCTGGAGGTGTGGATATCCTTAATGAATATGGACATGCCTCCACCTTTAGTGCTTCATTCTGGGTTAGGTGGCTGAAAGGTGTGGTATGAAATATAGCCTGGTAATGCAGTGGTGCTCTCTGGAGTTTCGAACCAGGTCTCAGTCACTGCACAGATGTCGATGTTCTCCATTTTAAGGAGTGCCTTGAGTGAGTGCATTTTGAGGTTTAGACTTCTAGCATTGAGTAGCATTACCCTCAGATTTTGCTTGCTTGTACCTGTTATGGTGGTGAATTTGTCATTTCAACCTTGCCTAAAAAAGGCACTATAGGGGTGGGTAGAGCTTTAGCCAGTATCCAGAATCCCAAGGGTGACAGGTGAAGGCCATCTCTGGCAAAGCATTGTGGTCTGTGGATCATGTCATCCCAGGCAGACAAATACTGGATCTTCTTAGAATGACACCAGAAGCATAGTCAATTGTTGAAGTCAATCATTTTGTCCTTGTACTGTGGCATCATTCTGGGTGATGGCAGGATGCTACTCAGGGCCAGGGTCATACCTGCTTGGGCTACAAGATTGGAGAGCTCCTCCATGTCACTTTTCATGTAAGCCAGGGAGGTAGAACTATCGTCATTCACACCAACATGGCCAATGACAGTGTCAACCAACATGGACCATGACAGTGTCATATTTGTACTTGTTGTGGAGTGACCTGAGTGCATGCATTATGTGGTGGATCCTGCCACCTGACAGGCAGCTGACAGTAACTTTCTCCTTGTTTAGCCTGGTGAGTGGAACATCAGTGTGCCTGACTATAGCGTCACCTATGACTAGAGTGTTGGGTATGTTGTTATGCCTTATGGGCTGTGGTTGAGTGGCACACTGAGTTTGTGGTCTATGTGTCATTTGGGTTGTGTTGGGGGTCAAGTTTGCTCAACTACTGACATATATACTTATTTGCTCACAGTTATTTCATGGGAAATACAAGATGAATTAAGCTGTGTCCAGTATTGTAGTCCGCATCTCATATTCTTGCACTCATGCCATTCTGGAGGATTAGCTGCATAAACTTGCTGATGGGTCTGTGTAAATGGTCCAGCAACTTGGTACTGTGGTGGCTGAGGATCCCCTGCTTGTACATCTATCAACATAACAGAATGGCCATATCCTGCTGTGGCCATACCTCTCAGCTGTACAGATTCACCCAGGTTACCCAGAGGCAGGGCTCATATATCTAGTCACTTCCCCTTCACATTGTGGTTTACAAGCAGGTTTGTAGCCACCCATTACTGGGTTTGCAGGCAGGTGTAGTATGGGCATACATCAGAGTTTCAAACTTTACACACTCCATGGCGTCCATGCTTCTACACTCCCTCTATTCTGTTATTCTATCCTCTTCCTAACATTATGCAAGCAATATCTGAGAAGTATCCCTATAGTTGTCCCTTCATCCCAGCGTTATTTAGGGGTTGGTCCACAGTTTATGCAGTAGGACATGTTGGACATGCTACTGGGATTTGTTGGCATGGTGCTGCATTTGTGTTCTGTGGATTGTGTTATGTTGTTAGTTGGGATCCCATGAGATAACATACATTGGCAGTACGGATGAGGCCTTTGACAGAGGACTGTAGGGCATTTGGTAGTGATGCAGGCCATCTGTAGTAGACCAGTGCATTCTGTCACTCCTACAGTCCCAGGCTGTGAGCCACTGGATTCCCCTGGGGTGACAGGGTAAGTGTGTGAGGTGTTACTGGAAATAGTTCCTGTCCATATTAATCCATTGTTCTGGATGCTAGCAGGGTGCTGGTTACAGCTAGGGACACACCTGCATGGGACACCTCTTCAGCATGCTGCATTCTGTGGGTATTCTCATACAGAAGTGGGGGTCATACTGTACTCATTCCCAACAGCAGGGATATGACCTGTGATAAACATGTGACTGATGGTGGGGTGAGATGAATGTATGTGTGCTATGGAAGCTTCTTGCAACTAACTCATAGATATACTTGGGACATTCCCCTTATGCTGCCTTGTGCGGGGACAGGCAGTCTCTCATACTTCATAACTGTGCCTTTTGTGGTCTGCCATTGATTGGCCAGACTACATCAGTATACCATACTACACAGACAACTAATGTGCTACTAACCTGTATGTACAATTCCCAAGGTATGTGCAGTTGACAGTTGCATTTTATGTACGCTGTCTAGGATACTTCCACCTGTGTACTGTGTGGATGTCTGGGCCCTCATTCATGGTAAGTCCATCTTTCAGATGGTGACAGATATTGACATCTGAACAGTGAGTATGGCTGGTTGCTGAAATGGGCATTGCTGGGATGCATTGTGGTTGGCACTGTGGTTGTCAGAACATGGCCCTGTCATCAACAGTACTGGCCATAGGCCACTGAGACACAACCTTCCATGCCTGCGTGCTGACCACTTCCACACAATATACAACACACAACAACCTAACACACAGAGCCCTTCATATTGTACACATGCAACAATCTATCCTATAAATTGGGCCAGCTTAGGTAATTTGTGCTCCACTGTTATTAAACCCACACGTATATGTTCTACATAGGATTGTGTGGGGCACACCTGACAACTCAGAACATTTGATAACCACACATCCCAAGGGCTGCAAACAAAAAACAAAGTCCAATATTAACAACTTCCCTGTGGGAGTGGTTACTGACTTGAAACTGTAGTTTTATTGGCCATTTTGGGTCAATTCCAAAACTCCTTCATCTTCCTCTCTTAAAACCCTCTTTTGCGCGGTTTTGCGTGCTTTTGAGCATAGCGCAACAGTGGGCAGCGCCTAATTGGGTTTAAACTATTCCTGGCTCCACAAAGTCTGCTCTTCACTTTTTCCCTTAGAACTGCTCTATCTCTCAATTTAAACACCATATTCTCATTCTAAGGCCCTTCACTGGTCCAATTAAGTAATCCTACAAGTTAGCACTATTAAACCATAAGCACTACTTACTCTTATACTCTCTCGATTACCCTGTCCTCTATTGGTCCATCTTAAATTCAGTTCCCTGTTACTCTAGCATGCCCAAAGGTCAGTCAATGGTTTCCTCTCCAGTCCAGCTGGTGAATCTGGGAATTTTGAGGAAATGTTACAACTGTCTCATGTACACGGACAACCCTCTCCTCCTCCAAACAGGTTCAAATATATGTGAGAGATGCAACTATTTAGTCAAACTGGAGGCTGAGCTCTCTCATCTCAAAACTGGTGTAACCAGTCAGGAGGAGAAGGTAACCTCACACAACACAATTCCAGTATCACATAGTCCCACCACATCAGCGAACCAAACACATAAATACACAAAAACATACTCGGAGGCTCTAAATAAAAATCTACCTAAGCAACAGAGAGCTCCAAAGCAGACATCCAAGCAAACACTACCTCAAAACAAAATACACACAACACATAACCCACAAAGTCCGTGTGCCAAGCAGCCACAGCCCTTAAGGCTGAATAACACACCTGATACTCTTGTTATAGGTGACTCTATTGTCAGACACACTGACGTCCCGCTCACCAGGCTGAATAAATAGAAGGTCACGGCGAGCTGCCTGTCGGGTGCTAGGATCCGACACATAACGCAAGCACTCAGGTCACGCCAAAGCAAATACAAATATGACTCAGTCATTGTACATGCTGGTGTGAATGACCTGAGATACCTCCCTGGACTACATGAAAAGAGACATAGAGGAGCTCTCTGATCATGTAGCCCAGGCTGGTATGACCCTGACCTTGAGCAGCATCTTACCCTCACCTAGAATGATGCCACAGTACAAAGAAAAAATGATCGATTTTAACAATTGGCTAAAATTTTGGCGTCATTCAAAGGGGATCCAGTGTCTGTCAGCCTGGGATGACATGCTCGACAAGCCACGTTGCTTCGCTAGGGATGGCTTGCACCTGTCACCACTGGGCTTTCAGATATTGGCAAAGGCTCTTGCCACCCCATAGTGCCTTTTTAGGCAAGGCTCAAAAGTCAAACCCACCCCCATAGACAGCACAAGGAACAAGAAACTAAGGGTAATGCTGCTAAACGCCAGAAGTCTTAACCTCAAGATGCATGCACTTGAAGCTCTCCTCAGTATGGAGAACATCGATATCTGTGCAGTGACAGAAACCTGGTTCAAGGCTCCAGAGAGCACGCCAGCACTACCAGACTATACCTTGTATCAAGCTTCATTGCACCAAAACCCGGACCGAACCACAAAAGGAGGGAGTTTCCATATTTATCAAGGATATCCACACCTCCAGGTTAGTGGCATTGCACGGCATCGGAGACCATCCATGTGCAAGTAACAGTGGGCAAGACTGCTTTTCAGTTTATAGCATCCTCACACCCTCTCAATGGCAGGACTCCCATTCGACTTCCCTGAAAACATTGGAGAACATGAAGATCTCTCCGAACACCATTATATTGGGTGACTTCAACTACCCAAACATTGACTGGTAGCACTACTCAAGCCCCAGCACCTTAGCCCAAAGGTTCCTGGAAATTATAAACTCAAATGCTATGGAATAACTAGTCACCACTCCCACAAGAGGGGACAACATACTAGACCTGATCATTACCAACATGGGGACTCTATGCTCCACACCTGAAGTATATCCCTCATTGGTAAGATCAGACCATAAATTAATTTCACTGGATGTCCACATCCCGACCCCACCCCAGCCCAGAAAACCACAGTGAAAAACTTCTCAAAAGCGAACTTCTCACTTCTCAAAACTGAAGTGGAATCCTTCAAGTCCCCAGGGCCAGTGGAAACTACAGCCCAAACTGCAGAATCCTATATAAATGCATTCTATGGACATCTCCAGGAATGCATGGATCATGCTATCCCAAACAAAACCAAGACCCAATCATCCAAAGGCAGGCATCCAGTCTGGTGGACCCCTGCCATAAATAAACTGTACAACAGAAGGAGGAAGCTACTACATGATAGAGCAAAATCCCTAATAGGGAAGGCATCTCTGATCAGTACTAGCAAAAAATTATGATCCCTCATGAAATCCTCCAAGGCCAGCTTCGAGAGAAAAATTGCACAGGACACCAAAGACAATCATAAGGCTTTTTTCAGTTATGTTAGAAACCTGGGATGCAACTCCCAGACTTGTTCTGAGTTGATTCTAAATGACAAAAAATACACTGAACCCACAGACATCACCAATATCCTGCCAGACATGTTCAGTGCAAACTTCTCCCCCCCCCTCCCCTCCAAAAGAGCAAGTATCTATCCCGGCAGAGGGCTGCCTCTCAAACATCTCAGATGCTCAGGTGAAGGCTGCCCTCTCCAAAGCAAAAAATACTGTTTCCATGGACCAGATGGCGTCCCAGGTTGTGTCCTACATGAACTACAAGAGGAACTAATCCCTCAAATAAAACAGCTATACAATCTCAGCCTCACCACAGAATATGTGCCCACAGAATGGCGTACAGCAACAGTGGTCCCACTCCACAAAGGTGGAGCCTCTACGGACCCTGGAAACTATCGCCCCATAAGCCTGACTAGCTTAGTCTGCAAGGCTATGGAGAGGATCATCATGGAGCTCATAAACAAAGACATTGGGGACCTACAGACACTAGATCCTACCCAGATCGGCTTTGTCAAGGGCAGATCCTGCCTTTTGAACCTGGTTGACTTCTTTAAAACAGTCACCAAAGCCATAGATGAAGGGAAGGTAGTCCACACAGCCTATCTGGACCTTGCAAAGGCATTTGACACAATACCCCACTTGGGCATCATAGATAAGCTATTCAGCTTAAATATAAACCCCTATGTCACAAGATGGGTTGCGAACTGGCTCAAAGACAGAACCCACAGAGGGAGAGTTGCTGGAGCCATGTCAGACTCAAAACCGGTCACAAGTGGCATCCCACAGGGTTCTGTCCTGGGACCACTCTTGTTCGGTATATACTTTTCCGAGGTACAGGCAAGCGTGGGAGGACTATGGCTCACCAAGTTCACAGATGACTGCAAACTGGGCACCATAATCAACTCTCCAGCTGACACAAACATCCTTCAAAAAGGTCTCACAGAGACAGATAACTGGTGCCAGTGCCATGGTTTAAAGCTAAATGCCAAAAAATGTATAGTCATACCCTTTGGCAAAAACAATGTGCCCACAAATTACCACATAGGCAGAAACCCATTAAGTACAGAGAAAGTTATTAGGGACCTGGGGACCCAAGTTGATAGCAATCTCTCCTTTGAAAACCACATTGCCAAAGTGGTTAGAAAGACCTTCTACATAGCCCACCTCATCACGAAGGGTTTCACATCTAGATCAAGAGAGGTAATCGTGCCTTTATTCATCCCTCATCAGGCCCATCATAGAATACAATGTCCCTTTTGGGATGTACCTAACCCGACACCTGCAGCAATTAGAAAGACCCAAAAAGTATCTCACCAAGAGGATCAAGAGTCTCAAACAGATGTCATATGCTGCTCAGTTAAAAAAACTACAGCTCTACTCAGTTGCATACCGCCTGCTTCAAGGCGATCTATGCCTGACATACAAAGCTATGTCAAATCCAGAATTAATGGACATGCTCCACCTCAGTAAATCTAAATCCCTTACAGCCACACGCTTGAGGGACTTGAACCTCAGCACAGAAATAAATAGAACTTGCTGGAGGGACAGGTTCATAACCCAGAGGCTCCCTTCGCTCTGGAATAGAATTCCAGTTCATGTGAGGCAGAGCACCTCACTGAATCTCTTCAAGAAGAATCTCGATAAGTGGATGGGGGATTGTAGGTTTGTCCCAGGGATTACTCCCGTGTCACTATTAGACAGAGGCACAGTAAACTAAACCTTAAAAAGGGCACAGTATACTCAAATCAAAGGGTGGCGTAAGCCATACAGAATCAGGCTAGGCTTATAATTGCCCCAGGGCAGATAGCCTAGTATGAACCTATGAATCTATGAACCTATGATACAATGAAGGCTGTCCTTTTACCCACATACCACACAGCTTGGATAATTCAAAAACGATCTTGAATGGATATTATGCAAAATTATTGTAACCAAACCATAAGGTACATAAAATAAGGTACTTTAAACACATAAAAATAGGTAAAAAGAAAGTAACTGATTTAGTGCTTTCATCTCCTGCACCGGAGACTTCCTCAGAATCTAGTTACCATTACAGATCTTACATTATATATCACACAACATTGTCAACTCATTGGTTGAAAATTAAGTATTTGTGTAATTGATTACAATTAATTATGAATTAAAAGGGCTAGGCTTCAATAATACATCTAAGCAACACTGCAAAAAAACATTTGTGTATAGTAAAGATTGTTGAACCAGTATAACATATTGAAAATACAGGAAAAACTAAATTAATATACTGTTATAATACCAAAGGACCAATTATAGATAGGTGCATATTGTTTTTGCTAACTCTAAAATCACAATTTATGTTGATATGAAAAAATATATAAATGTATATATGATTTAATAGAAAAAATTAGATAGGAAAAAATTATTATATTACTAAAACCATCCCTATCCCACGTTGTTATGTTGGGTGATTAAGTAAATAAATAAACATTTTATTGAATAACTATATATAAAATATATCTGTGTATAAATGTATATATCTATCCCAATTTATACATGTATGAAAGAAATGAAATAAGTAAATAGAAATAAATATGATTGATGCGTATTACTATATATATAAAAATATACAAAAAAATATATAAAAAATATATGTATGAAACATAAATTATAAAATATGCATATATTTCTATATAAATATAATTGTAATGTATAGCTGTAATTTAAAAAAGTGTATACGAATTACATAAAATGCTAATGAGCATTACAAATTGAGTAAATGTGAACACTTTAAACAGGACCCTATCTTATTAAAACGCATAAAAAATACATATGAACAGACAAATATTGATAAATATTAATAAATATTAACTAATTAATATAGTAATGTAAAAATATATAAAAATTATTAAAAATAGTTAATTGTTAGAATTAATAAAATTGGAATTGAAAATTGTATATATATATATATAGATATATATATATATATATATATATATATATATATATATATAGAATATATTAAATATATGGGATATTTTGAAAGGTTAAAAACATTTTTTAAAAAAACTTTAAAAATATTAACTAATATTATTAAACTGATACTAGTTATTCAGGCCTTCTTTTTATCGTTATTCATTTTACCTTTTCTTTGTATCTGCTGCCAATATTTTTAATGCCAGAGTTATAGAAATGTGGTTGTTTAATCCTTTCCCACTACATGCGTCTAATCTCAGCTGCCAGATCATTTCCCTGTACTCTAACTTTGTCTCCCAATCACCTCCTCTATCCATGGGTTCAATTTCCTCTAACACCCAAAATTTTAAATCTGCCTGTTTGCATACCAATGCATGCCTATATAATGCATTATTATCATTGTGTTTGTTGATATCTCTGGTGTGCTCAAATATTCTATTCCTAAGGTGACGTTCAGTTTTGCATATGGAATAGCGCCAGCATGCTTTACAAAACACCAAATATACTACTCCTTTAGAGTAGCAACTATTATATCTTTTGGCTTTTAAAGTTAAGTCCAAGCTTGGTATTCTGATTTCTTTCGATCTGGCAATATATGAGCATTGTGCACACCTACCACATTTGAAAGTGCCATGCCTCTTATTGGCCCCACTAGCTATAGTTGTTCTCTGTTCAATAATGTTCTTAATATTCTTCTTCCTTCTGAAACTGTATTTAATGTCACATAGGAATAAATCAGTTTTCGTTGCCATGTTCCTAAATATCTCCCAAGTGTCATTGATGCTTTTTTTCAACCATTTTACACCTTGATGGTATGTAATCGTCAAATAGGGTGTAGAACTTGCTACAAATAAATTTTGAATATTGGAGCTATTTTTACTACTATTCCTAACTGTAATCTCCAAACACCCGTCTTTTGTTAACAGAGCATTATATTTATTACCTCTTTCTGAAATCACATATTCTTGATAGGGCTGATAAAATCCATAGGATAGCCTCTTTCACAGAACATTTTTCTACATTATCAATTTCATTTAGAAATTCTGCATTGAACATTTGCTATGGCTGCACTGGTATTTCAGGTACTCTGCTGGCTTCCACTTCATTTTGTATTCTGACCAATCATGCAGACTAGAGGCATTTCAGTCGAATACAGAGTTTCAGACTTCTTACCCTTCAGAACTAACATACAACTGCTTGACCTGTTGTAGTCTGTCTGTGTAGGACTGCAGGGGGCTGTTCTCCATTGCGATCAATTGCAGGCCTTAGCACAGCCTTTCTTTATGGTCATCTACACATGTCCTGCTAGCTGAGGCTGTTGGGTATGTGGGTCTCACTGACATGTATGCATGAGTCCTATGGACACATATTTGGGCCACCACATGTACTGCAGTGGGATTTGTCACCTTGTCTGGTACTGCCTACTTTGTTGACATCAGTATTTGTTATGGATTTCATGCTGCCCATATAGGTGTCCACTATTTGCTGCCATCCCATTCAGCCACTCGATTCCCTTGCATGCTCACATCCATACCATAGATTCAACTAGCAGAACATACTACTCCATTCAGCAATTGATAGGAAGAGTGACTTACTTTGTGGCTGTGCCAGTATTGAGGATGGTGCTGGAGGGCTGACTATGTCGGATGCACATAGTACACTCCCTATACATGGTAAAGCACAGGTAGTGTCATGTTTGGCATCCCTTTACTGTATGTGCGAGTCAGAGAGAGGTGTCATTCCCTGGGTCCCTACTGTGTCAGTGCATGTGCTATGTGTTGATCTTTGCAAAGGCCAGGGTATACTGGGCATGCCAAAGACATACGAAAATCAGCAGTTCTGCCCAAACACACCAACAGTCAAATTCCACCAAAGCTCTTTATTCCATCAACGATCTGGTACCTCGGCCATTCGTCTTCAAAGGATCACAATTCAACTTTCAAAATGAACTCATTTTATACTATTTAACAAATTAATTAATTGATAAATTAATTCAATTATACTTCAAAATTTAAAGTGACCTTTGTATAAAATTTGACATTTACTTGTTCTAGTCTATTTTAACTACTTAAACCATGTTGTACATTCATAATATAACTATTCAGCACATGCATATGAAAAATATGTTTTAAATGTATAATAATAAGACATATATGAAGAAATAAACTTATTTAATACATATATATAAAAAATTATTTTGAAATATAAATATACACATAACAAAAAATATTTTTTTAAAGTGTATATAAAAAAAGAGTTAATTCCATACTAATAATTATAGAATAAATCACTCCCCAAATGATGTACTTAAATATCATCCCCTAGACACTAGTAAATAAGTGTGCTTCTGATATATATGTGCAAAAATATGCCCTTATACATTGTTAAAGGCCCAGCTCCTGATTGAGACCAAATGGTTTCAATGTATTAAATTTAAGTATCATCCTTGTTTCCAATTCTAGCAGTTTACCTACTACATCATCTCCCTTACAGACAAAAGGTTTTCCCAATATACAAAATCTCAAACTATCACTACAACCATCATGAGCATCCATAAAATGCTTGGCAACCGGACTAAAGGAATTTAGATTTCTTATATCTTTTAAATGTTCTAAAATTCTAATTTTTATCATTCTTTTTGTTTGTCCTATATACCAAATGTCCTTTCATGAGCAACCTTGAGTGAGTGCATTTTGAGGTTTAGACTTCTAGCATTGAGTAGCATTACCCTCAGATTTTGCTTGCTTGTACCTGTTATGGTGGTGAATTTGTCATTTCAACCTTGCCTAAAAAGGCACTATAGGGGTGGGTAGAGCTTTAGCCAGTATCCAGAATCCCAAGGGTGACAGGTGAAGGCCATCTCTGGCAAAGCATTGTGGTCTGTGGATCATGTCATCCCAGGCAGACAAATACTGGATCTTCTTAGAATGACACCAGAAGCATAGTCAATTGTTGAAGTCAATCATTTTGTCCTTGTACTGTGGCATCATTCTGGGTGATGGCAGGATGCTACTCAGGGCCAGGGTCATACCTGCTTGGGCTACAAGATTGGAGAGCTCCTCCATGTCTCTTTTCATGTAGTCCAGGGAGGTACGTCTCTGGTCATTCACACCAACATGGCCAATGACAGTGTCAACCAACATGGACCATGACAGTGTCATATTTGTACTTGTTGTGGAGTGACCTGAGTGCATGCATTATGTGGTGGATCCTGCCACCTGACAGGCAGCTGACAGTAACTTTCTCCTTGTTTAGCCTGGTGAGTGGAACATCAGTGTGCCTGACTATAGCGTCACCTATGACTAGAGTGTTGGGTATGTTGTTATGCCTTATGGGCTGTGGTTGAGTGGCACACTGAGTTTGTGGTCTATGTGTCATTTGGGTTGTGTTGGGGGTCAAGTTTGCTCAACTACTGACATATATACTTATTTGCTCACAGTTATTTCATGGGAAATACAAGATGAATTAAGCTGTGTCCAGTATTGTAGTCCGCATCTCATATTCTTGCACTCATGCCATTCTGGAGGATTAGCTGCATAAACTTGCTGATGGGTCTGTGTAAATGGTCCAGCAACTTGGTACTGTGGTGGCTGAGGATCCCCTGCTTGTACATCTATCAACATAACAGAATGGCCATATCCTGCTGTGGCCATACCTCTCAGCTGTACAGATTCACCCAGGTTACCCAGAGGCAGGGCTCATATATCTAGTCACTTCCCTTCACATTGTGGTTTACAAGCAGGTTTGTAGCCACCCATTACTGGGTTTGCAGGCAGGTGTAGTATGGGCATACATCAGAGTTTCAAACTTTACACACTCCATGGCGTCCATGCTTCTACACTCCCTCTATTCTGTTATTCTATCCTCTTCCTAACATTATGCAAGCAATATCTGAGAAGTATCCCTATAGTTGTCCCTTCATCCCAGCGTTATTTAGGGGTTGGTCCACAGTTTATGCAGTAGGACATGTTGGACATGCTACTGGGATTTGTTGGCATGGTGCTGCATTTGTGTTCTGTGGATTGTGTTATGTTGTTAGTTGGGATCCCATGAGATAACATACATTGGCAGTACGGATGAGGCCTTTGACAGAGGACTGTAGGGCATTTGGTAGTGATGCAGGCCATCTGTAGTAGACCAGTGCATTCTGTCACTCCTACAGTCCCAGGCTGTGAGCCACTGGATTCCCCTGGGGTGACAGGGTAAGTGTGTGAGGTGTTACTGGAAATAGTTCCTGTCCATATTAATCCATTGTTCTGGATGCTAGCAGGGTGCTGGTTACAGCTAGGGACACACCTGCATGGGACACCTCTTCAGCATGCTGCATTCTGTGGGTATTCTCATACAGAAGTGGGGGTCATACTGTACTCATTCCCAACAGCAGGGATATGACCTGTGATAAACATGTGACTGATGGTGGGGTGAGATGAATGTATGTGTGCTATGGAAGCTTCTTGCAACTAACTCATAGATATACTTGGGACATTCCCCTTATGCTGCCTTGTGCGGGGACAGGCAGTCTCTCATACTTCATAACTGTGCCTTTTGTGGTCTGCCATTGATTGGCCAGACTACATCAGTATACCATACTACACAGACAACTAATGTGCTACTAACCTGTATGTACAATTCCCAAGGTATGTGCAGTTGACAGTTGCATTTTATGTACGCTGTCTAGGATACTTCCACCTGTGTACTGTGTGGATGTCTGGGCCCTCATTCATGGTAAGTCCATCTTTCAGATGGTGACAGATATTGACATCTGAACAGTGAGTATGGCTGGTTGCTGAAATGGGCATTGCTGGGATGCATTGTGGTTGGCACTGTGGTTGTCAGAACATGGCCCTGTCATCAACAGTACTGGCCATAGGCCACTGAGACACAACCTTCCATGCCTGCGTGCTGACCACTTCCACACAATATACAACACACAACAACCTAACACACAGAGCCCTTCATATTGTACACATGCAACAATCTATCCTATAAATTGGGCCAGCTTAGGTAATTTGTGCTCCACTGTTATTAAACCCACACGTATATGTTCTACATAGGATTGTGTGGGGGGCACACCTGACAACTCAGAACATTTGATAACCACACATCCCAAGGGCTGCAAACAAAAAACAAAGTCCAATATTAACAACTTCCCTGTGGGAGTGGTTACTGACTTGAAACTGTAGTTTTATTGGCCATTTTGGGTCAATTCCAAAACTCCTTCATCTTCCTCTCTTAAAACCCTCTTTTGCGCGGTTTTGCGTGCTTTTGTGCATAGCGCAACAGCGGGCAGCGCCGCCTAATTGGGTTTAAACTATTCCTGGCTCCACAAAGTCTGCTCTTCACTTTTTCCCTTAGAACTGCTCTATCTCTCAATTTAAACACCATATTCTCATTCTAAGGCCCTTCACTGGTCCAATTAAGTAATCCTACAAGTTAGCACTATTAAACCATAAGCACTACTTACTCTTATACTCTCTACGATTACCCTGTCCTCTATTGGTCCATCTTAAATTCAGTTTCCCTGTTACTCTAGCATGCCCAAAGGTCAGTCAATGGTTTCCTCTCCAGTCCAGCTGGTGAATCTGGGAATTTTGAGGAAATGTTACAACTGTCTCATGTACACGGACAACCCTCTCCTCCTCCAAACAGGTTCAAATATATGTGAGAGATGCAACTATTTAGTCAAACTGGAGGCTGAGCTCTCTCATCTCAAAACTGGTGTAACCAGTCAGGAGGAGAAGGTAACCTCACACAACACAATTCCAGTATCACATAGTCCCACCACATCAGCGAACCAAACACATAAATACACAAAAACATACTCGGAGGCTCTAAATAAAAATCTACCTAAGCAACAGAGAGCTCCAAAGCAGACATCCAAGCAAACACTACCTCAAAACAAAATACACACAACACATAACCCACAAAGTCCGTGTGCCAAGCAGCCACAGCCCTTAAGGCTGAATAACACACCTGATACTCTTGTTATAGGTGACTCTATTGTCAGACACACTGACGTCCCGCTCACCAGGCTGAATAAATAGAAGGTCACGGCGAGCTGCCTGTCGGGTGCTAGGATCCAACACATAACGCAAGCACTCAGGTCACGCCAAAGCAAATACAAATATGACTCAGTCATTGTACATGCTGGTGTGAATGACCTGAGACGTACCTCCCTGGACTACATGAAAAGAGACATAGAGGAGCTCTCTGATCATGTAGCCCAGGCTGGTATGACCCTGACCTTGAGCAGCATCTTACCCTCACCTAGAATGATGCCACAGTACAAAGAAAAAATGATCGATTTTAACAATTGGCTAAAATTTTGGCGTCATTCAAAGGGGATCCAGTGTCTGTCAGCCTGGGATGACATGCTCGACAAGCCACGTTGCTTCGCTAGGGATGGCTTGCACCTGTCACCACTGGGCTTTCAGATATTGGCAAAGGCTCTTGCCACCCCCATAGTGCCTTTTTTAGGCAAGGCTCAAAAGTCAAACCCACCCCCATAGACAGCACAAGGAACAAGAAACTAAGGGTAATGCTGCTAAACGCCAGAAGTCTTAACCTCAAGATGCATGCACTTGAAGCTCTCCTCAGTATGGAGAACATCGATATCTGTGCAGTGACAGAAACCTGGTTCAAGGCTCCAGAGAGCACCCCAGCACTACCAGACTATACCTTGTATCATGCTTTTTGGCACCAAAACCCGGACCGAACCACAAAAGGAGGGGGAGTTTCCATATTTATCAAGGATATCCACACCTCCAGGTTAGTGGCATTGCACGAAGTATCGGAGACCATCCATGTGCAAGTAACAGTGGGCAAGACTGCTTTTCAGTTTATAGCATCCTACAGACCACCCTCTCAAAGTCAGGAATCCCATTCGGCTTTCCTGAAAACATTGGA
The DNA here is from genome assembly GCF_019279795.1 of Protopterus annectens. Classification (NCBI taxonomy): domain Eukaryota; kingdom Metazoa; phylum Chordata; order Ceratodontiformes; family Protopteridae; genus Protopterus; species Protopterus annectens. The sequence goes on from NC_056726.1 coordinate 1,086,189,889, forward strand.
GAACATGAAGATCTCTCCGAACACCATTATATTGGGTGACTTCAACTACCCAAACATTGACTGGTAGCACTACTCAAGCCCCAGCACCTTAGCCCAAAGGTTCCTGGAAATTATAAACTCAAATGCTATGGAATAACTAGTCACCACTCCCACAAGAGGGGACAACATACTAGACCTGATCATTACCAACATGGGGACTCTATGCTCCACACCTGAAGTATATCCCTCATTGGTAAGATCAGACCATAAATTAATTTCACTGGATGTCCACATCCCGACCCCACCCCCAGCCCAGAAAACCACAGTGAAAAACTTCTCAAAAGCGAACTTCTCACTTCTCAAAACTGAAGTGGAATCCTTCAAGTCCCCAGGGCCAGTGGAAACTACAGCCCAAACTGCAGAATCCTATATAAATGCATTCTATGGACATCTCCAGGAATGCATGGATCATGCTATCCCAAACAAAACCAAGACCCAATCATCCAAAGGCAGGCATCCAGTCTGGTGGACCCCTGCCATAAATAAACTGTACAACAGAAGGAGGAAGCTACTACATGATAGAGCAAAATCCCTAATAGGGAAGGCATCTCTGATCAGTACTAGCAAAAAATTATGATCTCTCATGAAATCCTCCAAGGCCAGCTTAGAGAGAAAAATTGCACAGGACACCAAAGACAATCATAAGGCTTTTTCAGTTATGTTAGAAACCTGGGATGCAACTCCCAGACTTGTTCTGAGTTGATTCTAAATGACAAAAAATACACTGAACCCACAGACATCACCAATATCCTGCCAGACATGTTCAGTGCAAACTTCTCCCCCCCCCTCCAAAGAGCAAGTATCTATCCCGCAGAGGGCTGCCTCTCAAACATCTCAGATGCTCAGGTGAAGGCTGCCCTCTCCAAAGCAAAAATACTGTTTCCATGGACCAGATGGCGTCCCAGGTTGTGTCCTACATGAACTACAAGAGGAACTAATCCCTCAAATAAAACAGCTATACAATCTCAGCCTCACCACAGAATATGTGCCCACAGAATGGCGTACAGCAACAGTGGTCCCACTCCACAAAGGTGGAGCCTCTACGGACCCTGGAAACTATCGCCCCATAAGCCTGACTAGCTTAGTCTGCAAGGCTATGGAGAGGATCATCATGGAGCTCATAAACAAAGACATTGGGGACCTACAGACACTAGATCCTACCCAGATCGGCTTTGTCAAGGGCAGATCCTGCCTTTTGAACCTGGTTGACTTCTTTAAAACAGTCACCAAAGCCATAGATGAAGGGAAGGTAGTCCACACAGCCTATCTGGACCTTGCAAAGGCATTTGACACAATACCCCACTTGGGCATCATAGATAAGCTATTCAGCTTAAATATAAACCCCTATGTCACAAGATGGGTTGCGAACTGGCTCAAAGACAGAACCCACAGAGGGAGAGTTGCTGGAGCCATGTCAGACTCAAAACCGGTCACAAGTGGCATCCCACAGGGTTCTGTCCTGGGACCACTCTTGTTCGGTATATACTTTTCCGAGGTACAGGCAAACGTGGGAGGACTATGGCTCACCAAGTTCACAGATGACTGCAAACTGGGCACCATAATCAACTCTCCAGCTGACACAAACATCCTTCAAAAGGTCTCACAGAGACAGATAACTGGTGCCAGTGCCATGGTTTAAAGCTAAATGCCAAAAAATGTATAGTCATACCCTTTGGCAAAAACAATGTGCCCACAAATTACCACATAGGCAGAAACCCATTAAGTACAGAGAAAGTTATTAGGGACCTGGGGACCCAAGTTGATAGCAATCTCTCCTTTGAAAACCACATTGCCAAAGTGGTTAGAAAGACCTTCTACATAGCCCACCTCATCACGAAGGGTTTCACATCTAGATCAAGAGAGGTAATCGTGCCCCTTTATTCATCCCTCATCAGGCCCATCATAGAATACAATGTCCCTTTTGGGATGTACCTAACCCGACACCTGCAGCAATTAGAAAGACCCAAAAAGTATCTCACCAAGAGGATCAAGAGTCTCAAACAGATGTCATATGCTGCTCAGTTAAAAAAACTACAGCTCTACTCAGTTGCATACCGCCTGCTTCAAGGCGATCTATGCCTGACATACAAAGCTATGTCAAATCCAGAATTAATGGACATGCTCCACCTCAGTAAATCTAAATCCCTTACAGCCACACGCTTGAGGGACTTGAACCTCAGCACAGAAATAAATAGAACTTGCTGGAGGGACAGGTTCATAACCCAGAGGCTCCCTTCGCTCTGGAATAGAATTCCAGTTCATGTGAGGCAGAGCACCTCACTGAATCTCTTCAAGAAGAATCTCGATAAGTGGATGGGGGATTGTAGGTTTGTCCCAGGGATTACTCCCGTGTCACTATTAGACAGAGGCACAGTAAACTAAACCTTAAAAAGGGCACAGTATACTCAAATCAAAGGGTGGCGTAAGCCATACAGAATCAGGCTAGGCTTATAATTGCCCCAGGGCAGATAGCCTAGTATGAACCTATGAATCTATGAACCTATGATACAATGAAGGCTGTCCTTTTACCCACATACCACACAGCTTGGATAATTCAAAACGATCTTGAATGGATATTATGCAAAATTATTGTAACCAAACCATAAGGTACATAAAATAAGGTACTTTAAACACATAAAATAGGTAAAAGAAAGTAACTGATTTAGTGCTTTCATCTCCTGCACCGAGACTTCCTCAGAATCTAGTTACCATTACAGATCTTACATTATATATCACACAACATTGTCAACTCATTGGTTGAAAATTAAGTATTTGTGTAATTGATTACAATTAATTATGAATTAAAAGGGCTAGGCTTCAATAATACATCTAAGCAACACTGCAAAAAAACATTTGTGTATAGTAAAGATTGTTGAACCAGTATAACATATTGAAAATACAGGAAAAACTAAATTAATATACTGTTATAATACCAAAGGACCAATTATAGATAGGTGCATATTGTTTTTGCTAACTCTAAAATCACAATTTATGTTGATATGAAAAAATATATAAATGTATATATGATTTAATAGAAAAAATTAGATAGGAAAAAATTATTATATTACTAAAACCATCCCTATCCCACGTTGTTATGTTGGGTGATTAAGTAAATAAATAAACATTTTATTGAATAACTATATATAAAATATATCTGTGTATAAATGTATATATCTATCCCAATTTATACATGTATGAAAGAAATGAAATAAGTAAATAGAAATAAATATGATTGATGCGTATTACTATATATATAAAAATATACAAAAAAATATATAAAAAATATATGTATGAAACATAAATTATAAAATATGCATATATTTCTATATAAATATAATTGTAATGTATAGCTGTAATTTAAAAAAGTGTATACGAATTACATAAAATGCTAATGAACGTACAAATTGAGTAAATGTGAACACTTTAAACAGGACCCTATCTTATTAAAACGCATAAAAAATACATATGAACAGACAAATATTGATAAATATTAATAAATATTAACTAATTAATATAGTAATGTAAAAATATATAAAAATTATTAAAAATAGTTAATTGTTAGAATTAATAAAATTGGAATTGAAAATTGTATATATATATATATATATATATATATATATATATATATATATATATATATATATATATATATAGAATATATTAAATATATGGGATATTTTGAAAGGTTAAAAACATTTTTTAAAAAAACTTTAAAAATATTAACTAATATTATTAAACTGATACTAGTTATTCAGGCCTTCTTTTTTATCGTTATTCATTTTACCTTTCTTTGTATCTGCTGCCAATATTTTTAATGCCAGAGTTATAGAAATGTGGTTGTTTAATCCTTTCCCACTACATGCGTCTAATCTCAGCTGCCAGATCATTTCCCTGTACTCTAACTTTGTCTCCCAATCACCTCCTCTATCCATGGGTTCAATTTCCTCTAACACCCAAAATTTTAAATTTGCCTGTTTGCATACCAATGCATGCCTATATAATGCATTATTATCATTGTGTTTGTTGATATCTCTGGTGTGCTCAAATATTCTATTCCTAAGGTGACGTTCAGTTTTGCATATGGAATAGCGCCAGCATGCTTTACAAAACACCAAATATACTACTCCTTTAGAGTAGCAACTATTATATCTTTTGGCTTTTAAAGTTAAGTCCAAGCTTGGTATTCTGATTTCTTTCGATCTGGCAATATATGAGCATTGTGCACACCTACCACATTTGAAAGTGCCATGCCTCTTATTGGCCCCACTAGCTATAGTTGTTCTCTGTTCAATAATGTTCTTAATATTCTTCTTCCTTCTGAAACTGTATTTAATGTCACATAGGAATAAATCAGTTTTCGTTGCCATGTTCCTAAATATCTCCCAAGTGTCATTGATGCTTTTTTTCAACCATTTTACACCTTGATGGTATGTAATCGTCAAATAGGGTGTAGAACTTGCTACAAATAAATTTTGAATATTGGAGCTATTTTTACTACTATTCCTAACTGTAATCTCCAAACACCCGTCTTTTGTTAACAGAGCATTATATTTATTACCTCTTTCTGAAATCACATATTCTTGATAGGGCTGATAAAATCCATAGGATAGCCTCTTTCACAGAACATTTTTTCTACATTATCAATTTCATTTAGAAATTCTGCATTGAACATTTGCTATGGCTGCACTGGTATTTCAGGTACTCTGCTGGCTTCCACTTCATTTTGTATTCTGACCAATCATGCAGACTAGAGGCATTTCAGTCGAATACAGAGTTTCAGACTTCTTACCCTTCAGAACTAACATACAACTGCTTGACCTGTTGTAGTCTGTCTGTGTAGGACTGCAGGGGGCTGTTCTCCATTGCGATCAATTGCAGGCCTTAGCACAGCCTTTCTTTATGGTCATCTACACATGTCCTGCTAGCTGAGGCTGTTGGGTATGTGGGTCTCACTGACATGTATGCATGAGTCCTATGGACACATATTTGGGCCACCACATGTACTGCAGTGGGATTTGTCACCTTGTCTGGTACTGCCTACTTTGTTGACATCAGTATTTGTTATGGATTTCATGCTGCCCATATAGGTGTCCACTATTTGCTGCCATCCCATTCAGCCACTCGATTCCCTTGCATGCTCACATCCATACCATAGATTCAACTAGCAGAACATACTACTCCATTCAGCAATTGATAGGAAGAGTGACTTACTTTGTGGCTGTGCCAGTATTGAGGATGGTGCTGGAGGGCTGACTATGTCGGATGCACATAGTACACTCCCTATACATGGTAAAGCACAGGTAGTGTCATGTTTGGCATCCCTTTTACTGTATGTGCGAGTCAGAGAGAGGTGTCATTCCCTGGGTCCCTACTGTGTCAGTGCATGTGCTATGTGTTGATCTTTGCAAAGGCCAGGGTATACTGGGCATGCCAAAGACATACGAAAATCAGCAGTTCTGCCCAAACACACCAACAGTCAAATTCCACCAAAGCTCTTTATTCCATCAACGATCTGGTACCTCGGCCATTCGTCTTCAAAGGATCACAATTCAACTTTCAAAATGAACTCATTTTATACTATTTAACAAATTAATTAATTGATAAATTAATTCAATTATACTTCAAAATTTAAAGTGACCTTTGTATAAAATTTGACATTTACTTGTTCTAGTCTATTTTAACTACTTAAACCATGTTGTACATTCATAATATAACTATTCAGCACATGCATATGAAAAATATGTTTTAAATGTATAATAATAAGACATATATGAAGAAATAAACTTATTTAATACATATATATAAAAAATTATTTTGAAATATAAATATACACATAACAAAAATATTTTTTAAAGTGTATATAAAAAAAGAGTTAATTCCATACTAATAATTATAGAATAAATCACTCCCCAAATGATGTACTTAAATATCATCCCCTAGACACTAGTAAATAAGTGTGCTTCTGATATATATGTGCAAAAATATGCCCTTATACATTGTTAAAGGCCCAGCTCCTGATTGAGACCAAATGGTTTCAATGTATTAAATTTAAGTATCATCCTTGTTTCCAATTCTAGCAGTTTACCTACTACATCATCTCCCTTACAGACAAAAGGTTTTCCCAATATACAAAATCTCAAACTATCACTACAACCATCATGAGCATCCATAAAATGCTTGGCAACCGGACTAAAGGAATTTAGATTTCTTATATCTTGTAAATGTTCTAAAATTCTAATTTTTATCATTCTTTTTGTTTGTCCTATATACCAAATGTCCTTTCATGAGCAACCTAATATATATACTACACTAGTAGACTTGCAATTAAAAAAGTGTTTAGAAATATGATGTATGTTATTAATAACTTCAATATTGATAACCCTACTACATATGCTGCATGAACCACATGCAAAAGTACCCACCCTAACTGGGGTAGATCCAATATGGTGTAAAAGATTGTTATTTAGAATTTCTCTAAGATTTTTTCCCCTTTTAAATGAGAAATTAACATGATTGGGGAATAACTCACCTATGTTACCATCTTCACAAATTAGATACCACAATTTTCTAACTAATGAGACTAATATATCAGAGAAAGGGGAGAATTTAGTTATAAAAAACAATTTCTCAACATTATTCTTTGCATTAATTTCTCTTTTATTAGAATATGTCATGGTGTTATCCCTACTATATACTAGCCTTCTATTATTAATCACACTATCCCTACATTTTGATAATTGATTATATTCATATCCTTTTTCCAATAGTCTCATAAACACTGTATATAATTCTTCATCTATATCTTCCTTAACACTAGTATGATCCCGTATTCTTTTAAATTCCCCATATGGTAGGGCATTTATTAGATGCAGAGGGTGCATGCTTGTAGCATGTAAGAACATATTTACCGAAGTCTCCTTCCTAAATGGTCTGAATTGAATTTTATTCTCCTTCTCAAATAAAGTTAGATCTAGAAAATTAATCTCATTTCTGTTAATCTCATACGAAAATTGTAAATTATGTTCATTTTTGTTAAGTGCTTCAAAAAAATCTAAAAACTCAGATATATCCCCCTTACAAATAAAGATGAGATCATCTATTAAGCGCTTATACAAAACTACTTTGTTCTTAAAACAATCCGTCGAATAAATGAATTTTTTCTCAAAATAATCCATATAGATGATAGCATAGGATGGTGCATAGGCTGCACCCATTGCAGTGCCCTTAACTTGCAAATAATATTCATTACCAAAAAGAAAATAACTGTGAGTTAAACAAAATTCTAGCAAACTAATAAGAAAACTCGTTCTAGGTCCTTCACCCATCATGTTTTATATAGATTCCAAGCCCCATTTGGTATTAATGTTAGTATATAAGGACTTAATATCGACAGTGACCCAATAATAGCCATGACTCCAGTTGAAATTCAAAATATTATTAATTAGATCCTGTGTATTCCTAATGTGAGCTGTTACCTTACATAAATAAATCTTTAATTGAAAATCCAAAAACAAATTAACACTTTCCAAAAAAGAACCTATTCCAGATATAATAGGTCATCTGGAGGTTCTTCCAAATTCTTATGGATTTTAGGTAATGCATACAGAATAGGTGTTACTGGTTTTTGAATATATAACTTTTTAACATCGGTATGCGTAAAAAAACCCAAGCGCTCACCTTTTTCCAATAAGAATAACAGCTCATCATTAAATGACGAAGTAGGGTCACTGTCCAATTTCTTATACTCTTCAGAGTTCAATAACAATCTATTCACCATATTGCAATATTTAACTCTGTCCATTATAACCCAGTTTCCACCTTTATCGGCAGGTTTGAAAATATACTCATTTTTGAGTTTTTTTAAATCTTTTAGAGCTTGCCATTCATTTCTATTCAAATTGAAACATTTTTTCTTTTTACAAAAATCTTTAAACGATGTTTCAATTTCTCTCAAAAGAATTTTTTGAAAGGTGGAGACAGCAGGCACAGAAATATAAGGTATAAAAGTGTTAACTTTTTTAAGTTCCGGTAATATTTATCTACCATAACCAGTTAAAAAATTAACATTTTCAACATTTTCAACAGTGGGTACATCACTATTATTATCAATTATATCTGGTTCAAGCTCATAATTGTAAATGGACAAGTTACATAAATCTTCATCTATTTCCGAATCACTGGATTCCTCATTAACAGTTGGAATGGAAGTATTTAACTTCTCCCTTCTGAAAAAATAAACTCTGAGTAAAAGCTTCCTAATAAAGCATTTAACCTCAAAGTAAATGTCAGCTAATGACGGGAAAAATGTTGGAACAAACTTACTTCCTTTATATAAAACATTTAACATCTCATAATTCAGTGTTAAATTAGACAAATTAACACAATGCAAAGAAAGTTCATTGAAAGTCACTATCGACGAACCTTCATTTGAATCTATTTCTCCCCTTCCTTCCATTCCTCCCATTTCTTCCCCTGTTAGGGTCGTCATTTTGAAAGTTCATACTTTCACTGTTACAGCCACCAGACCCCATAGTAACCTCCCGATTAGAGGTCCTGTTAACCGTTGCTGCTTCAGCAAAAGAAACATTTTTGGCAATATTGCCCTCCACAGAAGAAGCCGATGATGCTGACAGTCCTCTCCGCTTAGAACTGCTACTCCAGGTTCTGCCCCTTGACCTGTTACATGTCTTACGCATGGGTTCGCCTTGCCAGTTAAATAAAACACCAGTTTCGTAATCTTTGAGATCACAAACTAATTTATTTCTTTTACGCTGTACAATGTCTGTTTCCAGTTTGTTTATTTTTTCATTTATAACTGACATTTGAGTTCTGTAATTCAATTCAGCTACGAAACTTTCCTGTAAAACCATTATCTCATTCTTGATTTTCTCATGAGTTCGTTGGTTGCGCTTAACCAAAATATTAAGCCAACCAATGGTACAGGACAGCGAAACCTGTTTCCATTCATTAAACAAATCTGTTTCTTCCTCAGTGAATGGTGCCATTGGCAACTTTTCTGTCCGCAAACCCCGTGGAGTGATGTTAAGACTAATGTATTTCTCAAGCAAACGAGTGTAAAAATATAGGGCTATTTCTTTAGACATTAATTTAGTAAGCTCAAGAAAACGCTCATCAGCAGCATCATTACCTCCAATGTTCCATGGATCCAAATGGGAATACCTCTTGTCACGTTCAGTAAGGAAATTGGAAAACAAGAATGAATCAGCTGAACCACTCTGTTCAGAGCTAGTATTATGGTTTACATGGTTGTAGATTAGTAAATGTCCAAATAGTAGAACAGGTAGGAATGAGACTGAAAAACAAATTCCAAAGCCAAAGACATACGAAAATCAGCAGTTCTGCCCAAAAACACACCAACAGTCAAATTCCACCAAAGCTCTTTATTCCATCAACGATCTGGTACCTCGGCCATTCGCCTTCAAAGGATCACAATTCAACTTTCAAAATGAACTCATTTTATACTATTTAACGAATTAATTAATTGATAAATTAATTCAATTATACTTCAAAATTTAAAGTGACCTTTGTATAAAATTTGACATTTACTTGTTCTAGTCTATTTTAACTATTTAAACCATGTTGTACATTCATAATATAACTATTCAGCACATGCATATGAAAAATATGTTTTAAATGTATAATAATAAGACATATATGAAGAAATAAACTTATTTAATACATATATATAAAAAATTATTTTGAAATATAAATATACACATAACAAAAATATTTTTTAAAGTGTATATAAAAAGAGTTAATTCCATACTAATAATTATAGAATAAATCACTCCCCAAATGATGTACTTAAATATCATCCCCTAGACACTAGTAAATAAGTGTGCTTCTGATATATAAGTGCAAAAATATGCCCTTATACATTGTTAAAGGCCCAGCTCCTGATTGAGACCAAATGGTTTCAATGTATTAAATTTAAGTATCATCCTTGTTTCCAATTCTAGCAGTTTACCTACTACATCATCTCCCTTACAGACAAAAGGTTTTCCCAATATACAAAATCTCAAACTATCACTACAACCATCATGAGCATCCATAAAATGCTTGGCAAATGGACTAAAGGAATTTAGATTTCTTATATCTTGTAAATGTTCTAAAATTCTAATTTTTATCATTCTTTTTGTTTGTCCTATATACCAAATGTCCTTGCATGAGCAACCTAATATATATACTACACTAGTAGACTTGCAATTAAAAAAGTGTTTAGAAATATCATGTATGTTATTAATAACTTCAATATTGATAACCCTACTACATATGCTGCATGAACCACATGCAAAAGTACCCACCCTAACTGGGGTAGATCCAATATGATGTAAAAGATTGTTATTTAGAATTTCTCTAAGATTTTTTCACCTTTTAAATGGGAAATTAACATGATTGGGGAATAACTCACCTATGTTATCATCTTCACAAATTAGATACCAAAATTTTCTAACTAATGAGACTAATATATCAGAGAAAGGGGAGAATTTAGCTATAAAAAACAATTTCTCAACATTATTCTTTGCATTAATTTCTCTTTTATTAGAATATGTCATGGTATTATCCCTACTATATACTAGCCTTGTATTATTAATCACACTATCCCTACATTTTGATAATTGATTGTATTCATATCCTCTTTCCAATAGTCTCATAAACATTGTATATAATTCTGCATGTATATCTTCCTTAACACTAGTATGATCCCGTATTCTTTTAAATTCCCCATATGGTAGGGCATTTGTTAGATGCAGAGGGTGCATGCTTGTAGCATGTAAGAACATATTTACTGAAGTCCCCTTCCTAAATGGTCTGAATTGAATTTTATTCTCCTTCTCAAATAAAGTTAGATCTAGAAAATTAATCTCATTTCTGTTCATCTCATACGAAAATTGTAAATTATGTTCATTTTTGTTAAGTGCTTCAAAAAAATCTAAAAACTCAGATATATCCCCCTTACAAATAAAGATGAGATCATCTATAAAGTGCTTATACAAAACTACTTTGTTCTTAAAAAAATCCGTCGAATAAATGAATTTTTTCTCAAAATAATCCATATTGATGATAGCATAGGATGGTGCATAGGCTGCACCCATTGCAGTGCCCTTAACTTGCAAATAATATTCATTACCAAAAAGAAAATAACTGTGAGTTAAACAAAATTCTAGCAAACTAATAAGAAAACTCGTTCTAGGTCCTTCACCCATCATGTTTTGTATAGATTCCAAGCCCCATTTGGTATTAATGTTAGTATATAAGGACTTAACATCGACAGTGACCCAATAATAGTCATGACTCCAGTTGAAATTCAAAATATTATTATTTAGATCCTGTGTATTCCTAATGTGAGCTGTTACCTTACATAAATAAATCTTTAATTGAAAATCCAAAAACAAATTAACACTTTCCAAAAAAGAACCTATTCCAGATATAATAGGTCTACCTGGAGGTTCTTCCAAATTCTTATGGATTTTAGATAATGCATACAGAATAGGTGTTACTGGTTTTTGAATATATAACTTTTTAACATCGGTATGCGTAAAAAAAACCAAGCGGTCACCTTTTTCCAATAAGAATAACAGCTCATCATTAAATGACGAAGTAGGGTCACTGTCCAATTTCTTATACTCTTCAGAGTTCAATAACAATCTATTCACCATATTGCAATATTTAACTCTGTCCATTATAACCCAGTTTCCACCTTTATCGGCAGGTTTGAAAATATACTCATTTTTGAGTTTTTTTAAATCTTTTAGAGCTTGCCATTCATTTCTATTCAAATTGAAACATTTTTTCTTTTTACAAAAATCTTTAAACGATGTTTCAATTTCTCTCAAAAGAATTTTTTGAAAGGTGGAGACAGCAGGCACAGAAATATAAGGTATAAAAGTGTTAACTTTTTTAAGTTCCGGTAACATTAATCTACCATAACCAGTTAAAAAATGTACATTTTCAATCTTTTCAACAGTGGGTACATCACTATTATTATCAATTATATCTGGTTCAAGCTTATAATTGTAAATGGACAAGTTACATAAATCTTCATCTATTTCCGAATCACTGGATTCCTCATTAACAGTTGGAATGGAAGTATTTAATTTCTCCCTTCTGAAAAAATAAACTCTGAGTAAAAGCTTCCTAATAAAGCATTTAACCTCAAAGTAAATGTCAGCTAATGACGGGAAAAATGTTGGAACAAACTTACTTCCTTTATATAAAACATTTAACATCTCATAATTCAGTGTTAAATTAGACAAATTAACACAATGCAAAGAAAGTTCATTGAAAGTCACTATCGACGAACCTTCATTTGAATCTATTTCTCCCCTTCCTTCCATTCCTCCCATTTCTTCCCCTGTTAGGGTCGTCATTTTGAAAGTTCATACTTTCACTGTTACAGCCACCAGACCCCATAGTAACCTCCCGATTAGAGGTCCTGTTAACCGTTGCTGCTTCAGCAAAAGAAACATTTTTGGCAATATTGCCCTCCACAGAAGAAGCCGATGATGCTGACAGTCCTCTCCGCTTAGAACTGCTACTCCAGGTTCTGCCCTTGACCTGTTACATGTCTTACGCATGGGTTCGCGTTGCCAGTTAAACAAAACACCAGTTTCGTAATCTTTGAGATCACGAACTAATTTATTTCTTTTACGCTGTACAATGTCTGTTTCCAGTTTGTTTATTTTTTCATTTATAACTGACATTTGAATTCTGTAATTCAATTCAGCTACCAAACTTTCCTGTAAAACCATTATCTCATTCTTGATTTTCTCATGAGTTTGTTGGTTGCGCTTAACCAAAATATTAAGCCAACCAATGGTACAGGACAGCGACACCTGTTTCCATTCATTAAACAAATCTGTTTCTTCCTCAGTGAATGGTGCCATTGGCAGCTTTTCTATCCGCAAACCCCGTGGAGTGATGTTAAGACTAATGTATTTCTCAAGCAAACGAGTGTCAAAATATAGGGCTATTTCTTTAGACATTAATTTAGTAAGCTCAAGAAAACGCTCATCAGCAGCATCATTACCTCCAATGTTCCATGGATCCAAATGGGAATACCTCTTGTCACGTTCAGTAAGGAAATTGGAAAACAAGAATGAATCAGCTGAACCACTCTGTTCAGAGCTAGTATTGCGAAGCGACATGGTTGTAGATTAGTAAATGTCCAAATAGTAGAACAGGTAGGAATGAGACTGAAAAACAAATTCCAAAAGCCAAAGACATACGAAAATCAGCAGTTCTGCCCAAAAACACACCAACAGTCAAATTCCACCAAAGCTCTTTATTCCATCAACGATCTGGTACCTCGGCCATTCGCCTTCAAAGGATCACAATTCAACTTTCAAAATGAACTCATTTTATACTATTTAACGAATTAATTAATTGATAAATTAATTCAATTATACTTCAAAATTTAAAGTGACCTTTGTATAAAATTTGACATTTACTTTTTCTAGTCTATTTTAACTATTTAAACCATGTTGTACATTCATAATATAACTATTCAGCACATGCATATGAAAAATATGTTTTAAATGTATAATAATAAGACATATATGAAGAAATAAACTTATTTAATACATATATATAAAAAATATTTTGAAATATAAATATACACATAACAAAAAATATTTTTTTAAAGTGTATATAAAAAAAGAGTTAATTCCATACTAATAATTATAGAATAAATCACTCCCCAAATGATGTACTTAAATATCATCCCCTAGACACTAGTAAATAAGTGTGCGTCTGATATATAAGTGCAAAAATATGCCCTTATACATTGTTAAAGGCCCAGCTCCTGATTGAGACCAAATGGTTTCAATGTATTAAATTTAAGTATCATCCTTGTTTCCAATTCTAGCAGTTTACCTACTACATCATCTCCCTTACAGACAAAAGGTTTTCCCAATATACAAAATCTCAAACTATCACTACAACCATCATGAGCATCCATAAAATGCTTGGCAAATGGACTAAAGGAATTTAGATTTCTTATATCTTTTAAATGTTCTAAAATTCTAATTTTTATCATTCTTTTTGTTTGTCCTATATACCAAATGTCCTTGCATGAGCAACCTAATATATATACTACACTAGTAGACTTGCAATTAAAAAAGTGTCTAGAAATATCATGTATGTTATTAATAACTTCAATATTGATAACCCTACTACATATGCTGCATGAACCACATGCAAAAGTACCCACCCTAACTGGGGTAGATCCAATATGATGTAAAAGATTGTTATTTAGAATTTCTCTAATATTTTTTCACCTTTTAAATGGGAAATTAACATGATTGGGGAATAACTCACCTATGTTATCATCTTCACAAATTAGATACCAAAATTTTCTAACTAATGAGACTAATATATCAGAGAAAGGGGAGAATTTAGTTATAAAAAACAATTTCTCAACATTATTCTTTGCATTAATTTCTCTTTTATTAGAATATGTCATGGTATTATCCCTACTATATACTAGCCTTGTATTATTAATCACACTATCCCTACATTTTGATAATTGATTATATTCATATCCTCTTTCCAATAGTCTCATAAACACTGTATATAATTCTTCATCTATATCTTCCTTAACACTAGTATGATCCCGTATTCTTTTAAATTCTCCATATGGTAGGGCATTTATTAGATGCAGAGGGTGCATGCTTGTAGCATGTAAGAACATATTTACTGAAGTCTTCTTCCTAAATGGTCTGAATTGAATTTTATTCTCCTTCTCAAATAAAGTTAGATCTAGAAAATTAATCTCATTTCTGTTCATCTCATACGAAAATTGTAAATTATGTTCATTTTTGTTAAGTGCTTCAAAAAAATCTAAAAACTCAGATATATCCCCCTTACAAATAAAGATGAGATCATCTATAAAGTGCTTATACAAAACTACTTTGTTCTTAAAAAAATCCGTCGAATAAATGAATTTTTTCTCAAAATAATCCATATAGATGATAGTATAGGATGGTGCATAGGCTGCACCCATTGCAGTGCCCTTAACTTGCAAATAATATTCATTACCAAAAAGAAAATAACTGTGAGTTAAACAAAATTCTAGCAAACTAATAAGAAAACTCGTTCTAGGTCCTTCACCCATCATGTTTTGTATAGATTCCAAGCCCCATTTGGTATTAATGTTAGTATATAAGGACTTAACATCGACAGTGACCCAATAATAGTCATGACTCCAGTTGAAATTCAAAATATTATTAATTAGATCCTGTGTATTCCTAATGTGAGCTGTTACCTTACATAAATAAATCTTTAATTGAAAATCCAAAAACAAATTAACACTTTCCAAAAAAGAACCTATTCCAGATATAATAGGTCTACCTGGAGGTTCTTCCAAATTCTTATGGATTTTAGGTAATGCATACAGAATAGGTGTTACTGGTTTTTGAATATATAACTTTTTAACATCGGTATGCGTAAAAAAACCCAAGCGCTCACCTTTTTCCAATAAGAATAACAGCTCATCATTAAATGACGAAGTAGGGTCACTGTCCAATTTCTTATACTCTTCAGAGTTCAATAACAATCTATTCACCATATTGCAATATTTAACTCTGTCCATTATAACCCAGTTTCCACCTTTATCGGCAGGTTTGAAAATATACTCATTTTTGAGTTTTTTTAAATCTTTTAGAGCTTGCCATTCATTTCTATTCAAATTGAAACATTTTTTCTTTTTACAAAAATCTTTAAACGATGTTTCAATTTCTCTCAAAAGAATTTTTTGAAAGGTGGAGACAGCAGGCACAGAAATATAAGGTATAAAAGTGTTAACTTTTTTAAGTTCCGGTAACATTAATCTACCATAACCAGTTAAAAAATGTACATTTTCAACATTTTCAGCAGTGGGTACATCACCATTATTATCAATTATATCTGGTTCAAGCTCATAATTGTAAATGGACAAGTTACATAAATCTTCATCTATTTCCGAATCACTGGATTCCTCATTAACAGTTGGAATGGAAGTATTTAATTTCTCCCTTCTGAAAAAATAAACTCTGAGTAAAAGCTTCCTAATAAAGCATTTAACCTCAAAGTAAATGTCAGCTAATGACGGGAAAAATGTTGGAACAAACTTACTTCCTTTATATAAAACATTTAACATCTCATAATTCAGTGTTAAATTAGACAAATTAACACAATGCAAAGAAAGTTCATTGAAAGTCACTATCGACGAACCTTCATTTGAATCTATTTCTCCCCTTCCTTCCATTCCTCCCGTTTCTTCCCCTGTTAGAGTCGTCATTTTGAAAGTTCATACTTTCACTGTTACAGCCACCAGACCCCATAGTAACCTCCCGATTAGAGGTCCTGTTAACCGTTGCTGCTTCAGCAAAAGAAACATTTTTGGCAATATTGCCTTCCACAGAAGAAGCAGATGATGCTGACAGTCCTCTCCGCTTAGAACTGCTACTCCAGGTTCTGCCCCTTGACCTGTTACATGTCTTACGCATGGGTTCACGTTGCCAGTTAAACAAAACACCAGTTTCGTAATCTTTGAGATCACGAACTAATTTATTTCTTTTACGCTGTACAATGTCTGTTTCCAGTTTGTTTATTTTTTCATTTATAACTGACATTTGAATTCTGTAATTCAATTCAGCTACCAAACTTTCCTGTAAAACCATTATCTCATTCTTGATTTTCTCATGAGTTTGTTGGTTGCGCTTAACCAAAATATTAAGCCAACCAATGGTACAGGACAGCGACACCTGTTTCCATTCATTAAACACATCTGTTTCTTCCTCAGTGAATGGTGCCGCTGGCAGCTTTTCTATCCGCAAACCCCGTGGAGTGATGTTAAGACTAATGTATTTCTCAAGCAAACGAGTGTCAAAATATAGGGCTATTTCTTTAGACATTAATTTAGTAAGCTCAAGAAAACGCTCATCAGCAGCATCATTACCTCCAATGTTCCATGGATCCAAATGGGAATACCTCTTGTCACGTTCAGTAAGGAAATTGGAAAACAAGAATGAATCAGCTGAACCACTCTGTTCAGAGCTAGTATTGCGAAGCGACATGGTTGTAGATTAGTAAATGTCCAAATAGTAGAACAGGTAGGAATGAGACTGAAAAACAAATTCCAAAAGCCAAAGACATACGAAAATCAGCAGTTCTGCCCAAAAACACACCAACAGTCAAATTCCACCAAAGCTCTTTATTCCATCAACGATCTGGTACCTCGGCCATTCGCCTTCAAAGGATCACAATTCAACTTTCAAAATGAACTCATTTTATACTATTTAACGAATTAATTAATTGATAAATTAATTCAATTATACTTCAAAATTTAAAGTGTCCTTTGTATAAAATTTGACATTTACTTTTTCTAGTCTATTTTAACTATTTAAACCATGTTGTACATTCATAATATAACTATTCAGCACATGCATATGAAAAATATGTTTTAAATGTATAATAATAAGACATATATGAAGAAATAAACTTATTTAATACATATATATAAAAATTATTTTGAAATATAAATATACACATAACAAAAAATATTTTTTTAAAGTGTATATAAAAAAAGAGTTAATTCCATACTAATAATTATAGAATAAATCACTCCCCAAATGATGTACTTAAATATCATCCCCTAGACACTAGTAAATAAGTGTGCTTCTGATATATAAGTGCAAAAATATGCCCTTATACATTGTTAAAGGCCCAGCTCCTGATTGAGACCAAATGGTTTCAATGTATTAAATTTAAGTATCATCCTTGTTTCCAATTCTAGCAGTTTACCTACTACATCATCTCCCTTACAGACAAAAGGTTTTCCCAATATACAAAATCTCAAACTATCACTACAACCATCATGAGCATCCATAAAATGCTTGGCAAATGGACTAAAGGAATTTAGATTTCTTATATCTTTTAAATGTTCTAAAATTCTAATTTTTATCATTCTTTTTGTTTGTCCTATATACCAAATGTCCTTGCATGAGCAACCTAATATATATACTACACTAGTAGACTTGCAATTAAAAAAGTGTTTAGAAATATCATGTATGTTATTAATAACTTCAATATTGATAACCCTACTACATATGCTGCATGAACCACATGCAAAAGTACCCACCCTAACTGGGGTAGATCCAATATGATGTAAAAGATTGTTATTTAGAATTTCTCTAAGATTTTTTCACCTTTTAAATGGGAAATTAACATGATTGGGGAATAACTCACCTATGTTATCATCTTCACAAATTAGATACCAAAATGTTCTAACTAATGAGACTAATATATCAGAGAAAGGGGAGAATTTAGTTATAAAAAACAATTTCTCAACATTATTCTTTGCATTAATTTCTCTTTTATTAGAATATGTCATGGTATTATCCCTACTATATACTAGCCTTGTATTATTAATCACACTATCCCTACATTTTGATAATTGATTATATTCATATCCTCTTTCCAATAGTCTCATAAACACTGTATATAATTCTTCATCTATATCTTCCTTAACACTAGTATGATCCCGTATTCTTTTAAATTCCCCATATGGTAGGGCATTTATTAGATGCAGAGGGTGCATGCTTGTAGCATGTAAGAACATATTTACTGAAGTCTCCTTCCTAAATGGTCTGAATTGAATTTTATTCTCCTTCTCAAATAAAGTTAGATCTAGAAAATTAATCTCATTTCTGTTAATCTCATACGAAAATTGTAAATTATGTTCATTTTTGTTAAGTGCTTCAAAACAATCTAAAAACTCAGATATATCCCCCTTACAAATAAAGATGAGATCATCTATAAAGTGCTTATACAAAACTACTTTGTTCTTAAAAAAATCCGTCGAATAAATGAATTTTTTCTCAAAATAATCCATATAGATGATAGCATAGGATGGTGCATAGGCTGCACCCATTGCAGTGCCCTTAACTTGCAAATAATATTCATTACCAAAAAGAAAATAACTGTGAGTTAAACAAAATTCTAGCAAACTAATAAGAAAACTCATTCTAGGTCCTTCACCCATCATGTTTTGTATAGATTCCAAGCCCCATTTGGTATTAATGTTAGTATATAAGGACTTAACATCGACAGTGACCCAATAATAGTCATGACTCCAGTTGAAAGTCAAAATATTATTAATTAGATCCTAATAATTCCTAATGTGAGCTGTTACCTTACATAAATAAATCTTTAATTGAAAATCCAAAAACAAATTAACACTTTCCAAAAAAGAACCTATTCCAGATATAATAGGTCTACCTGGAGGTTCTTCCAAATTCTTATGGATTTTAGGTAATGCATACAGAATAGGTGTTACTGGTTTTGAATATATAACTTTTTAACATCGGTATGCGTAAAAAAACCCAAGCGCTCACCTTTTTCCAATAAGAATAACAGCTCATCATTAAATGACGAAGTAGGGTCACTGTCCAATTTCTTATACTCTTCAGAGTTCAATAACAATCTATTCACCATATTGCAATATTTAACTCTGTCCATTATAACCCAGTTTCCACCTTTATCGGCAGGTTTGAAAATATACTCATTTTTGAGTTTTTTTAAATCTTTTAGAGCTTGCCATTCATTTCTATTCAAATTGAAACATTTTTTCTTTTTACAAAAATCTTTAAACGATGTTTCAATTTCTCTCAAAAGAATTTTTTGAAAGGTGGAGACAGCAGGCACAGAAATATAAGGTATAAAAGTGTTAACTTTTTTAAGTTCCGGTAACATTAATCTACCATAACCAGTTAAAAAATTAACATTTTCAACATTTTCAACAGTGGGTACATCACTATTATTATCAATTATATCTGGTTCAAGCTCATAATTGTAAATGGACAAGTTACATAAATCTTCATCTATTTCCGAATCACTGGATTCCTCATTAACAGTTGGAATGGAAGTATTTAATTTCTCCCTTCTGAAAAAATAAACTCTGAGTAAAAGCTTCCTAATAAAGCATTTAACCTCAAAGTAAATGTCAGCTAATGACGGGAAAAATGTTGGAACAAACTTACTTCCTTTATATAAAACATTTAACATCTCATAATTCAGTGTTAAATTAGACAAATTAACACAATGCAAAGAAAGTTCATTGAAAGTCACTATCGACGAACCTTCATTTGAATCTATTTCTCCCCTTCCTTCCATTCCTCCCATTTCTTCCCCTGTTAGGGTCGTCATTTTGAAAGTTCATACTTTCACTGTTACAGCCACCAGACCCCATAGTAACCTCCCGATTAGAGGTCCTGTTAACCGTTGCTGCTTCAGCAAAAGAAACATTTTTGGCAATATTGCCCTCCACAGAAGAAGCCGATGATGCTGACAGTCCTCTCCGCTTAGAACTGCTACTCCAGGTTCTGCCCCTTGACCTGTTACATGTCTTACGCATGGGTTCGCGTTGCCAGTTAAACAAAACACCAGTTTCGTAATCTTTGAGATCACGAACTAATTTATTTCTTTTACGCTGTACAATGTCTGTTTCCAGTTTGTTTATTTTTTCATTTATAACTGACATTTGAGTTCTGTAATTCAATTCAGCTACCAAACTTTCCTGTAAAACCATTATCTCATTCTTGATTTTCTCATGAGTTTGTTGGTTGCGCTTAACCAAAATATTAAGCCAACCAATGGTACAGGACAGCGACACCTGTTTCCATTCATTAAACAAATCTGTTTCTTCCTCAGTGAATGGTGCCGCTGGCAGCTTTTCTATCCACAAACCCCGTGGAGTGATGTTAAGACTAATGTATTTCTCAAGCAAACAAGTGTCAAAATATAGGGCTATTTCTTTAGACATTAATTTAGTAAGCTCAAGAAAACGCTCATCAGCAGCATCATTACCTCCAATGTTCCATGGATCCAAATGGGAATACCTCTTGTCACGTTCAGTAAGGAAATTGGAAAACAAGAATGAATCAGCTGAACCACTCTGTTCAGAGCTAGTATTATGGGTTACATGGTTGTAGATTAGTAAATGTCCAAATAGTAGAACAGGTAGGAATGAGACTGAAAAACAAATTCCAAAAGCCAAAGACATACGAAAATCAGCAGTTCTGCCCAAAAACACACCAACAGTCAAATTCCACCAAAGCTCTTTATTCCATCAACGATCTGGTACCTCGGCCGTTCGCCTTCAAAGGATCACAATTCAACTTTCAAAATGAACTCATTTTATACTATTTAACGAATTAATTAATTGATAAATTAATTCAATTATACTTCAAAATTTAAAGTGACTTTTGTATAAAATTTGACATTTACTTGTTCTAGTCTATTTTAACTATGTAAACCATGTTGTACATTCATAATATAACTATTCAGCACATGCATATGAAAAATATGTTTTAAATGTATAATAATAAGACATATATGAAGAAATAAACTTATTTAATACATATATATAAAAAATTATTTTGAAATATAAATATACACATAACAAAAAATATTTTTTTAAAGTGTATATAAAAAAAGAGTTAATTCCATACTAATAATTATAGAATAAATCACTCCCCAAATGATGTACTTAAATATCATCCCCTAGACACTAGTAAATAAGTGTGCTTCTGATATATAAGTGCAAAAATATGCCCTTATACATTGTTAAAAGCCCAGCTCCTGATTGAGACCAAATGGTTTCAATGTATTAAATTTAAGTATCATCCTTGTTTCCAATTCTAGCAGTTTACCTACTACATCATCTCCCTTACAGACAAAAGGTTTTCCCAATATACAAAATCTCAAACTATCACTACAACCATCATGAGCATCCATAAAATGCTTGGCAAACGGACTAAAGGAATTTAGATTTCTTATATCTTTTAAATGTTCTAAAATTCAAATTTTTATCATTCTTTTTGTTTGTCCTATATACCAAATGTCCTTGCATGAGCAACCTAATATATATACTACACTAGTAGACTGGCAATTAAAAAAGTGTTTAGAAATATCATGTATGTTATTAATAACTTCAATATTGATAACCCTACTACATATGCTGCATGAACCACATGCAAAAGTACCCACCCTAACTGGGGTAGATCCAATATGGTGTAAAAGATTGTTATTTAGAATTTCTCTAAGATTTTTTCCCCTTTTAAATGGGAAATTAACATGATTGGGGAATAACTCACCTATGTTATCATCTTCACAAATTAGATACCAAAATGTTCTAACTAATGAGACTAATATATCAGAGAAAGGGGAGAATTTAGTTATAAAAAACAATTTCTCAACATTATTCTTTGCATTAATTTCTCTTTTATTAGAATATGTCATGGTATTATCCCTACTATATACTAGCCTTGTATTATTAATCACACTATCCCTACATTTTGATAATTGATTATATTCATATCCTCTTTCCAATAGTCTCATAAACACTGTATATAATTCTTCATCTATATCTTCCTTAACACTAGTATGATCCCGTATTCTTTTAAATTCCCCATATGGTAGGGCATTTATTAGATGCAGAGGGTGCATGCTTGTAGCATGTAAGAACATATTTACTGAAGTCTCCTTCCTAAATGGTCTGAATTGAATTTTATTCTCCTTCTCAAATAAAGTTAGATCTAGAAAATTAATCTCATTTCTGTTAATCTCATACGAAAATTGTAAATTATGTTCATTTTTGTTAAGTGCTTCAAAAAAATCTAAAAACTCAGATATATCCCCCTTACAAATAAAGATGAGATCATCTATAAAGTGCTTATACAAAACTACTTTGTTCTTAAAAAAATCCGTCGAATAAATGAATTTTTTCTCAAAATAATCCATATAGATGATAGCATAGGATGGTGCATAGGCTGCACCCATTGCAGTGCCCTTAACTTGCAAATAATATTCATTACCAAAAAGAAAATAACTGTGAGTTAAACAAAATTCTAGCAAACTAATAAGAAAACTCATTCTAGGTCCTTCACCCATCATGTTTTGTATAGATTCCAAGCCCCATTTGGTATTAATGTTAGTATATAAGGACTTAACATCGACAGTGACCCAATAATAGTCATGACTCCAGTTGAAAGTCAAAATATTATTAATTAGATCCTAATAATTCCTAATGTGAGCTGTTACCTTACATAAATAAATCTTTAATTGAAAATCCAAAAACAAATTAACACTTTCCAAAAAAGAACCTATTCCAGATATAATAGGTCTACCTGGAGGTTCTTCCAAATTCTTATGGATTTTAGGTAATGCATACAGAATAGGTGTTACTGGTTTTTGAATATATAACTTTTTAACATCGGTATGCGTAAAAAAACCCAAGCGCTCACCTTTTTCCAATAAGAATAACAGCTCATCATTAAATGACGAAGTAGGGTCACTGTCCAATTTCTTATACTCTTCAGAGTTCAATAACAATCTATTCACCATATTGCAATATTTAACTCTGTCCATTATAACCCAGTTTCCACCTTTATCGGCAGGTTTGAAAATATACTCATTTTTGAGTTTTTTTAAATCTTTTAGAGCTTGCCATTCATTTCTATTCAAATTGAAACATTTTTTCTTTTTACAAAAATCTTTAAACGATGTTTCAATTTCTCTCAAAAGAATTTTTTGAAAGGTGGAGACAGCAGGCACAGAAATATAAGGTATAAAAGTGTTAACTTTTTTAAGTTCCGGTAACATTAATCTACCATAACCAGTTAAAAAATTAACATTTTCAACATTTTCAACAGTGGGTACATCACTATTATTATCAATTATATCTGGTTCAAGCTCATAATTGTAAATGGACAAGTTACATAAATCTTCATCTATTTCCGAATCACTGGATTCCTCATTAACAGTTGGAATGGAAGTATTTAATTTCTCCCTTCTGAAAAAATAAACTCTGAGTAAAAGCTTCCTAATAAAGCATTTAACCTCAAAGTAAATGTCAGCTAATGACGGGAAAAATGTTGGAACAAACTTACTTCCTTTATATAAAACATTTAACATCTCATAATTCAGTGTTAAATTAGACAAATTAACACAATGCAAAGAAAGTTCATTGAAAGTCACTATCGACGAACCTTCATTTGAATCTATTTCTCCCTTTCCTTCCATTCCTCCTGTTTCTTCCCCTGTTAGGGTCGTCATTTTGAAAGTTCATACTTTCACTGTTACAGCCACCAGACCCCATAGTAACCTCCCGATTAGAGGTCCTGTTAACCGTTGCTGCTTCAGCAAAAGAAACATTTTTGGCAATATTGCCCTCCACAGAAGAAGCCGATGATGCTGACAGTCCTCTTTGCTTAGAACTGCTACTCCAGGTTCTGCCCCTTGACCTGTTACATGTCTTACGCATGGGTTCGCGTTGCCAGTTAAACAAAACACCAGTTTCGTAATCTTTGAGATCACGAACTAATTTATTTCTTTTACGCTGTACAATGTCTGTTTCCAGTTTGTTTATTTTTTCATTTATAACTGACATTTGAGTTCTGTAATTCAATTCAGCTACCAAACTTTCCTGTAAAACCATTATCTCATTCTTGATTTTCTCATGAGTTCGTTGGTTGCGCTTAACCAAAATATTAAGCCAACCAATGGTACAGGACAGCGACACCTGTTTCCATTCATTAAACAAATCTGTTTCTTCCTCAGTGAATGGTGCCGCTGGCAGCTTTTCTATCCACAAACCCCGTGGAGTGATGTTAAGACTAATGTATTTCTCAAGCAAACGAGTGTCAAAATATAGGGCTATTTCTTTAGACATTAATTTAGTAAGCTCAAGAAAACGCTCATCAGCAGCATCATTACCTCCAATGTTCCATGGATCCAAATGGGAATACCTCTTGTCACGTTCAGTAAGGAAATTGGAAAACAAGAATGAATCAGCTGAACCACTCTGTTCAGAGCTAGTATTAAGCGTTTACATGGTTGTAGATTAGTAAATGTCCAAATAGTAGAACAGGTAGGAATGAGACTGAAAAACAAATTCCAAAAGCCAAAGACATACGAAAATCAGCAGTTCTGCCCAAAAACACACCAACAGTCAAATTCCACCAAAGCTCTTTATTCCATCAACGATCTGGTACCTCGGCCGTTCGCCTTCAAAGTATCACAATTCAACTTTCAAAATGAACTCATTTTATACTATTTAACGAATTAATTAATTGATAAATTAATTCAATTATACTTCAAAATTTAAAGTGACTTTTGTATAAAATTTGACATTTACTTGTTCTAGTCTATTTTAACTATTTAAACCATGTTGTACATTCATAATATAACTATTCAGCACATGCATATGAAAAATATGTTTTAAATGTATAATAATAAGACATATATGAAGAAATAAACTTATTTAATACATATATATAAAAAATTATTTTGAAATATAAATATACACATAACAAAAAATATTTTTTTAAAGTGTATATAAAAAAAGAGTTAATTCCATACTAATAATTATAGAATAAATCACTCCCCAAATGATGTACTTAAATATCATCCCCTAGACACTAGTAAATAAGTGTGCTTCTGATATATAAGTGCAAAAATATGCCCTTATACATTGTTAAAGGCCCAGCTCCTGATTGAGACCAAATGGTTTCAATGTATTAAATTTAAGTATCATCCTTGTTTCCAATTCTAGCAGTTTACCTACTACATCATCTCCCTTACAGACAAAAGGTTTTCCCAATATACAAAATCTCAAACTATCACTACAACCATCATGAGCATCCATAAAATGCTTGGCAAATGGACTAAAGGAATTTAGATTTCTTATATCTTTTAAATGTTCTAAAATTCAAATTTTTATCATTCTTTTTGTTTGTCCTATATACCAAATGTCCTTGCATGAGCAACCTAATATATATACTACACTAGTAGACTTGCAATTAAAAAAGTGTTTAGAAATATCATGTATGTTATTAATAACTTCAATATTGATAACCCTACTACATATGCTGCATGAACCACATGCAAAAGTACCCACCCTAACTGGGGTAGATCCAATATGGTGTAAAAGATTGTTATTTAGAATTTCTCTAAGATTTTTTCCCCTTTTAAATGGGAAATTAACATGATTGGGGAATAACTCACCTATGTTATCATCTTCACAAATTAGATACCAAAATGTTCTAACTAATGAGACTAATATATCAGAGAAAGGGAGAATTTAGTTATAAAAAACAATTTCTCAACATTATTCTTTGCATTAATTTCTCTTTTATTAGAATATGTCATGGTATTATCCCTACTATATACTAGCCTTGTATTATTAATCACACTATCCCTACATTTTGATAATTGATTATATTCATATCCTCTTTCCAATAGTCTCATAAACACTGTATATAATTCTTCATCTATATCTTCCTTAACACTAGTATGATCCGTATTCTTTTAAATTCCCCATATGGTAGGGCATTTATTAGATGCAGAGGGTGCATGCTTGTAGCATGTAAGAACATATTTACTGAAGTCTCCTTCCTAAATGGTCTGAATTGAATTTTATTCTCCTTCTCAAATAAAGTTAGATCTAAAAAATTAATCTCATTTCTGTTAATCTCATACGAAAATTGTAAATTATGTTCATTTTTGTTAAGTGCTTCAAAAAAATCTAAAAACTCAGATATATCCCCCTTACAAATAAAGATGAGATCATCTATAAAGTGCTTATACAAAACTACTTTGTTCTTAAAAAAATCCGTCGAATAAATGAATTTTTTCTCAAAATAATCCATATAGATGATAGCATAGGATGGTGCATAGGTTGCACCCATTGCAGTGCCCTTAACTTGCAAATAATATTCATTACCAAAAAGAAAATAACTGTGAGTTAAACACAATTTTAGCAAACTAATAAGAAAACTCATTCTAGGTCCTTCACCCATCATGTTTTGTATAGATTCCAAGCCCCATTTGGTATTAATGTTAGTATATAAGGACTTAACATCGACAGTGACCCAATAATAGTCATGACTCCAGTTGAAAGTCAAAATATTATTAATTAGATCCTAATAATTCCTAATGTGAGCTGTTACCTTACATAAATAAATCTTTAATTGAAAATCCAAAAACAAATTAACACTTTCCAAAAAAGAACCTATTCCAGATATAATAGGTCTACCTGGAGGTTCTTCCAAATTCTTATGGATTTTAGGTAATGCATACAGAATAGGTGTTACTGGTTTTTGAATATATAACTTTTTAACATCGGTATGCGTAAAAAAACCCAAGCGCTCACCTTTTTCCAATAAAAATAACAGCTCATCATTAAATGACGAAGTAGGGTCACTGTCCAATTTCTTATACTCTTCAGAGTTCAATAACAATCTATTCACCATATTGCAATATTTAACTCTGTCCATTATAACCCAGTTTCCACCTTTATCGGCAGGTTTGAAAATATACTCATTTTTGAGTTTTTTTAAATCTTTTAGAGCTTGCCATTCATTTCTATTCAAATTGAAACATTTTTCTTTTTACAAAAATCTTTAAACGATGTTTCAATTTCTCTCAAAAGAATTTTTTGAAAGGTGGAGACAGCAGGCACAGAAATATAAGGTATAAAAGTGTTAACTTTTTTAAGTTCCGGTAACATTAATCTACCATAACCAGTTAAAAAATTAACATTTTCAACATTTTCAACAGTGGGTACATCACTATTATTATCAATTATATCTGGTTCAAGCTCATAATTGTAAATGGACAAGTTACATAAATCTTCATCTATTTCCGAATCACTGGATTCCTCATTAACAGTTGGAATGGACGTATTTAATTTCTCCCTTTTGAAAAAATAAACTCTAAGTAAAAGCTTCCTAATAAAGCATCTAACCTCAAAGTAAATGTCAGCTAATGACGGGAAAAATGTTGGAACAAACTTACTTCCTTTATATAAAACATTTAACATCTCATAATTCAGTGTTAAATTAGACAAATTAACACAATGCAAAGAAAGTTCATTGAAAGTCACTATCGACGAACCTTCATTTGAATCTATTTCTCCCCTTCCTTCCATTCCTCCCGTTTCTTCCCCTGTTAGGGTCGTCATTTTGAAAGTTCATACTTTCACTGTTACAGCCACCAGACCCCATAGTACCTCCCGATTAGAGGTCCTGTTAACCGTTGCTGCTTCAGCAAAAGAAACATTTTTGGCAATATTGCCCTCCACAGAAGAAGCCGATGATGCTGACAGTCCTCTCCGCTTAGAACTGCTACTCCAGGTTCTGCCCCTTG
This sequence comes from Protopterus annectens, assembly GCF_019279795.1. Taxonomy (NCBI): domain Eukaryota; kingdom Metazoa; phylum Chordata; order Ceratodontiformes; family Protopteridae; genus Protopterus; species Protopterus annectens. The sequence continues at coordinate 1,086,218,137 of NC_056726.1, forward strand.
ACCTGTTACGTGTCTTTCGCATGGGTTCGCGTTGCCAGTTAAACAAAACACCAGTTTCGTAATCTTTGAGATCATGAACTAATTTATTTCTTTTACGCTGTACAATGTCTGTTTCCAGTTTGTTTATTTTTTCATTTATAAATGACATTTGAGTTCCGTAATTCAATTCAGCTACCAAACTTTCCTGTAAAACCATTATCTCATTCTTGATTTTCTCATGAGTTCGTTGGTTGCGCTTAACCAAAATATTAAGCCAACCAATGGTACAGGACAGCGACACCTGTTTCCATTCATTAAACAAATCTGTTTCTTCCTCAGTGAATGGTGCCATTGGCAGCTTTTCTATCCGCAAACCCCGTGGAGTGATGTTAAGACTAATGTATTTCTCAAGCAAACGAGTGTCAAAATATAGGGCTATTTCTTTAGACATTAATTTAGTAAGCTCAAGAAAACACTCATCAGCAGCATCATTACCTCCAATGTTCCATGGATCCAAATGGGAATACCTCTTGTCACGTTCAGTAAGGAAATTGGAAAACAAGAATGAATCAGCGGAACCACTCTGTTCAGAGCTAGTATTGCGAAGTGACATGGTTGTAGATTAGTAAATGTCCAAATAGTAGAACAGGTAGGAATGAGACTGAAAAACAAATTCCAAAAGCCAAAGACATACGGAAATCAGCAGTTCTGCCCAAAAACACACCAACAGTCAAATTCCACCAAAGCTCTTTATTCCATCAACGATCTGGTACCTCGGCCATTCGCCTTCAAAGGATCACAATTCAACTTTCAAAATGAACTCATTTTATACTATTTAACTAATAATGCAGAATTTCTAAATGAAATTGATAATGTAGAAAAAATGTTCTGTGAAAGAGGCTATCCTATGGCTTTTATCAGCCCTATGAAAGAATATGTGATTTCAGAAAGAGGTAATAAATATAATGCTCTGTTAACAAAAGACGGGTGTTTGGAGATTACAGTTAGGAATAGTAGTAAGAATAGTTCCAATATTCAAAATGTATTTGTAGCAGGTTCTATACCCTATTTGACGATTAAATACCATCAAGGTGTAAAATGGTTGAAAAAAAGCATCAGCGACACTTGGGAGATGTTCAGGAACATGGCAATGAAAACTGATGTATTCCTATGTGACATTAAATACAGTTTCAGAAGGAACAAGAATATTAAGAACATTATTGAACAGAGAACAACCATAGCTAGTGGGGCCAATAAGAGGCATGGCACTTTCAAATGTGGTAGGTGTGCACAATGCTCATATATTGCCAGATTGAAAGAAATCAGAATACCAAGCTTGGACTTAACTTTAAAAGCCAAAAGATATAATAGTTGCTACTCTAAAGGAGTAGTATATTTGGTGTTTTGTAAAGGATGCTGGAGCTATTACATAGGCAAAACTGAACGTCACCTTAGGAATTGAATATATGAGCACACCAGGGACATCAACAAACACAATGATAATAATGCATTATATAGGCATGCATTGGTATGCAAACAGGCAGATTTTAAATTTTGGGTGTTAGAGGAAATTGAACCCATGGATAGAGGAGGTGATTGGGAGACAAAGTTAGAGTACAGGGAAATGATCTGGCAGCTGAGATTAGATGCATGTATTGGGAAAGGATTAAATGACCACATTTCTATAACTCCGGCATTAAAAATATTGACAGCAGAGCCAAAGAAAAGGTAAAATGAATAACGATAAAAAGAAGGCCTCAATAACTAGTATCAGTTTAATAAGATTAGTTAATATTTTTAAAGTTTTTTAAAAAATGTTTTTAACCTTTCAGAATATCCCATATATTTAATATATATATATATATATATATATATATATATATATATATATATACATATATACAATTTTCAATTCCAATTTTATTAATTCGAACAATTAACTATTTTTAATAATTTTTATATATTTTTTACATTAATATATTAATAAGTTAATATTTATTAATATTTATCAATATTTGTTTGTTCATATGTATTTTTTATGTGTTTTAATAAGATAGGGTCCTGTTTAAAGTGTTCACATTTACTCAATTTGTACGTTTATTAGCATTTTATGTAATTCATATACACTTTTTTTAAATTACAACTATACATTACAATTATATTAATATAGAAATATATGCATATTTTTTAATTTATGTTTCATACATATATTTTTTATATTTTTTTATATATTTTTTATATATAGTAATACGCATCAATCATATTTATTTCTTTTTACTTATTTCATTTCTTTCATACATGTATAAATTGGGATAGATATATACATTTATACACATACATATTTTATATATAGTTATTCAATAAAATGTTTATTTATTTACTTAATCACCCAATATAACAACGTGGGATAGGGATGGTTTTAGTAATATAATAATTTTTTCCTATCTAATTTTTTCTATTAAATCATATATACATTTATATATTTTTTCATATCAACATAAATTGTGATTTTAGAGTTAACAAAAACAATATGCACCTATCTATAATTGGTCCTTTGGTATTATAACAGTATATTATTTTAGTTTTCCTGTATTTTCAATATGTTATACTGGTTCAACAATCTTTACTATACACAAATGTTTTTTGCAATGTTGCTTAGATGTATTATTGAAGCCTAGCCCTTTTAATTCATAATTAATTGTAATCAATTACGCAAATGCTTAATTTTCAATCAATGAGTTGACAATGTTGTGTGATATATTATGTAAGATCTGTTATGGTAACTGGATTCTGAGGAAGTCTCCGGTGCAGGAGATGAAAACGCTAAATCAGTTACTTTCTTTTTACGTATTTTTATGTTTTTAAAGTACCTTATTTTATGTACCTTATGGTTTGGTTACAATAATTTTGCATAATATCCATTCAAGATCGTTTTTGAATTATCTAAGCTGTGTGGTACGTGGGTAAAAGGACAACCTTCATTGTATCGGAACAACGTTGTTAATATTGGACTCAGAACATTTGCTATGGCTGCACTGGTATTTCAGGTACTCTGCTGGCTTCCACTTCATTTTGTATTCTGACCAATCATGCAGACTAGAGGCATTTCAGTCGAGTACAGAGTTTCAGACTTCTTACCCTTCAGAACTAGCATACAACTGCTTGACCTGTTGTAGTCTGTCTGTGTAGGACTGCAGGGGGCTGTTCTCTAATGCGATCAATTGGAGGCCTTAGCACAGCCTTTCTTTATGGTCATCTACACATGTCCTGCTAGCTGAGGCTGTTGGGTATGTGGGTCTCACTGACATGTATGCATGTGTCCTATGGACACATATTTGGGCCACCACATGTACTGCAGTGGGATTTGTCACCTTGTCTAGTACTGCCTACTTTGTTGACATCAGTATTTGTTATGGATTTCATGCTGCCCATATAGGTGTCCACTATTTGCTGCCACTCGATTCCCTTGCATGCTCACATCCATACCATAGATTCAACTAGCAGAACATACTACTCCATTCAGCAATTGATAGGAAGAGTGACTTACTTTGTGGCTGTGCCAGTATTGAGGATGGTGCTGGAGGGCTGACTATGTCGGATGCACATAGTACACTCCCTATACATGGTAAAGCACAGGTAGTGTCATGTTTGGCATCCCTTTTACTGTATGTGCGAGTCAGAGAGAGGTGTCATTCCCTGGGTCCCTACTGTGTCAGTGCATGTGCTATGTGTTGATCTTTGCAAAGGCCAGGGTATACTGGGCATGCCTCCTTCTGCCTACTGGGGCAGGCTCAGGTTGTTCCTTCTCCGAGTCACTCTGTGCCTGTACAGGCCTTGGCATTGGTGGAGGGCTGTGTGACTCTGCCCCATGCTGTTCCTGCTACAGCTGGTTCTGAAGGATCATATTGTGTAGCATGGTACATACAATGAAAATTTGTGTACACTGGATATGTCTAAGCACCAGAACCGTGACTTGAGCATCCCAAACACATACTATATTATGATTCTGGTTTGTGCGTGTGCCTCATTATGGAGTTCTTGTTTGGGTGTGTGTGCATTTCTGATGGGTGTCATCAGCCATGGCTCCAGTGTGTAACCAGCTTCTCCCACTAGGTGGCCATATGGGATATCCCCACTGGCAAATCTCTGCTACAGCTGTGTCATATGCCAGATGTGGGAGTCGTGATAGCTTCCAGGGCTGCCAGATCACACATTTATTATAATGCCCTGGGCATCGTACACAACCTAGTAGTTGATGGAGGGGAAGCCCTCGCAGTTTATGTAGACTCTACCCTGCTCACTAGGTGGTTCTTTGATGTATATGTGCTTGCAGTCTATAGCACCCACTACCTCAGGGTATTCTGCTATTTGGTGTAAGAGGTGCATATTGCTGGTCAACGCCTCATGGGTGTTGAGGAAATATATGTTCTCACCGGCATATGCTGACATGGCATCCAAGAACTGGTGGAGTACTCTGGATGCTGATGCCTGTGAGATCCCCATGATATCCCCAGTTAGCCTTCGGAAGGTACCTGTAGCTAGTATTCTTAAGCCTACACATACCTTGGCATCCACTGGGATGGATTCCCCTGTGTTGGTTCTGTGTGTGAGGCGTGGCCAGCACAGCTCAACAATTTCCTGTAGGATGTCCCTGTCCACCATATAGTGCTCCACTATCTCCAGCTCATGTAGCCCCTGGTAGGTTACCCTGGGTCTGTACACCCTTCTCCTTCTCCCCACTGTGGGTTGGTCATCAGAATTCTCATCCTCTCCACTCTCAGCCTCTTCCACATATTGATGTATGAGAGTGACAGCAGCCTCAATTATTTTGTTAGTTTTGTCAGGTAAAATTTCCCAGTCTGTGTACACCAGTGGTGTAGAGTTTGTGGGGAAAAAACAGAGTGAAAGGTGTTTGCATAGTTTATAGAAGTGCGCTGGGCTGGGCTGCTGCCTGTGTAATTGGCTGATTCTGATACATTTCACCTGCCAGCTATGCTAGTTCTTCTTGATTGCCTTCCTACTGCTGTTTTCCCTTGCCATTGCCTTCCAGTTTAAGCCCCGAGGCACACCCTGCATAACCAGTACTCAGATGTGAAGAGAGCTGCTATTTCCTGTGTGTGTTTTTTTTTTTGTGTATGTTTAAAGCCTGGTGAGTGGTGCGCACACCTGTTTAGGTAATGTAAACACTGCTAGGCAGCCTCAGACACACACCCCTTCCTTAGCTGTGCTTAGCTAAGGGCAAACATGGGCCACAGAGCTCCAATAAGCTTACAGCATGCATGAAACTCCCCCTTATGAGGTCATCTATCTCTTATGCTTATACCATGGTGTTGCTGTACCTACACGGTTGGGTGCAAGCTAACACTGAGGGGAAATCTGTGATTCAGTATCAGTCCCCTCATTTGCATAAAACTGACTGCTAATGCATGGCTACAAAACTGACACTCAGCCTTCCCCCTTAGCAACCACTATTCCATGGTCTTGTTGTCTTTTGCATATCATTGACTATTAAGGGAGAATGCTGATTTTGGTTTAAAAGCTTATTTCCAACTGTTTTCCATTATTTTTGGGCCGCTGCCCTATGCTTAAATGGCTGAAATTGGCCAAAAAAGAAAATAAAAGTTATTTTTTATAATGTTGCAACTATTTCTCATGCCACTGGCCATATATCTGCCCACTGGCATGCCTATTTCTTTGAATGCATGCTTTCTTTCAAGCTGTCATGCCTCCAATTTGTAATTTGCAGAAATGTATTTGGTTAGTAGCCAAATACATTTCTGCAGGTTACACTATTCCTGCACAGACACCTGCCTGCTTCCTGGATCGCTAATTCACCTCATTTGCAGGGTTTTCACCTGCGAATGGGGTGAATCAAACCCTGAGCCAGTTGGTTTTCTATTTCTTTTTGATACTGCTTCCCTAGGGATGGGCACAGCATACTGAAACAGCAGGGAAACCTTCTCTGCTCCCTCATCTGGGACAGACAAGAGTTGTTTTCCCTTTCCCACTGAGGGGACACCAACAGCTGCAGACAATGTGGTTAACCCCCAATCCATAGTTGCTGTAGGTGCTACATCCAGGTGAAAGATGAGGGGTCTGAGGTACAACAAAAGGCCACATCAGAGGCATCCACCTGCAACTGAGACAAATTGCTATCCTGCTGTGGTGCAAAGGCTGTTTGCTGAACTTTTTTCTTTTTGTGGCTGGAAGAAGGACTGACAGTGGGAGTGGTAGTCTGTTCCATAGTGAAGTTGAAAGGAATGCCAGTAAAACTACCAATCCACAAAAGTTACTTTTTTAACAGAAAAAAAACACAATATAAATCACTTTCAAGCACTATGGCAGTCCTACAACTATAAAAATAAACAACATTTTTCCACAGAAAACAGTTTACCAGTTAGATAATACTACTTTTAAATTGACAGAAATGAGTTGTTTGTTTAAAAGTGTGCTACAGTCTCAAGACAATCCATTAAAGGGCAACATTCCTATCTTTAAAATAATTTTCTTGAAGTGGAAAGTAATAAAGCATCAGTAAAACATAAGAAAATGGAAGGTTTTTCTCCAAAGGGAACTTATCTGCCCAACTTAGGAAAGCATAACCCAACCGTCAATCCTCAGAAGCCTCAGAGGAGCAGTAGTAAAGCTCTCAAGGGCTTCACACCCAAACTTGCTTTTTTGTCAGCTGTACTTGAGCTGCTTGATGGTTTGGGCACGTGGAGGGCACCCTGAAGCTTTGGAAGCTGGCTGGCTGTTATATCCTTGGCAGGATATAAGCCACAAAGCTAAGGCTACTGCAGTAGAGATCCGTGAACATGACAAGTTCTTTTGTATTATAAATAATACTAAGGTTGGTATCTCTGCTGCCTTCAGTGTTCCACCATAGCTGTGCCTAAATACATACATGTATGTATTTATATGTAAATGCATGATAAAGACTCAGTGGTGTGGCATGAACCCAAAGGGTGAGGGCTTTATAATTCCTGGGTGTAAAGTAATATCTGTATCATTGTACTTTTTTTTTCAGTTTCAGTTTTCCATTTGGTAGTTTATCTATAGTAAATATATAGTAAATATATCTGTTGTAGTGTATTAACTTTGTGGAATGTTCACCTGAAATGTTCAAGGTAGTCATCCAAGGGTCTCTTTTGTCAAAGTGTTGTGTGTTATTGCACAGCCTAGTTTATAACTAACTGCTAACACTACACAATGCCTCAACTGATCTCTGGTAGGTGAATTAGTCAAGATGATGAGGCTTGCATACCTGTAGCACAGTGCTCCATAAACATTTATAATTCTTTTCAGGTAACACAGGGGTTATAAACTGGCACAATAGTTAAGGTGTTTACCTTACAGCCTCAGGGTTTAATTCTCAACTTTGTTCACTATCTGGTTATTGGCTAGGTATATAATAGTCTGCAGAGCAATTGTCTGGTTATTGGCTAGGTGTATAATAGTCTGCAGAGCGATTGTCTGGTTATTCGCTAGGTGTATAATAGTCTGCAGAGCGATTGTCTGGTTATTGGCTAGGTATATAATAGTCTGCAGAGCGATTGTCTGGTTATGGGCTAGGTATATAATAGTCTGCAGTGCGATTGTCTGGTTATTGGCTGGGTGTATAATAGTCTGCAGAGCGATTGTCTGGTTATTGGCTAGGTGTATAATAGTCTGCAGAGCAATTGTCTGGTTATGGGCTAGGTGTATAATAGTCTGCAGAGCGATTGGTTATTGGCTAGGTTTATAATAGTCTGCAGAGCGATTGTCTGGTTATTGGCTAGGTATATAAAAGTCTGCAGAGTGATTGTCTGGTTATTGGCTAGGTATATAATAGTCTGCAGAGCGATTGTCTGGTTATTGGCTAGGAATATAACAATCCGCAGAGCGATTGCCTGGTTATTGGCTAGGTATATAATAGTCTGCAGAGCGATTGTCTGGTTATTGGCTAGGTATATAATAGTCTGCAGAGCGATTGTCTGTTTATTGGCTAGGTGTAGAATAGTCTGCAGAGCGATTGTCTGGTTATTGGCTAGGTATATAATAGTCTGCAGAGTGATTGTCTAGGATTTATCCACTTATACGTTTTGGTTTCAACTCCAAGCAGCAATGCCACCCTCTCCATTCATTTTTTAAGTGGATGTAGCTGGTGATATGCCTTTTGTCCCTAAAAATATTCACAAGAGTAATCATTTTGGTCAAAACTCCCAAGAAATGAGAAAATATATGTAAATAGTAATTTTCTTCCTATCACATCATTTTTCTTTTTTTGTTTCCCTTGAGACATAATTTAACCAGTCCAGCACCCCAGTTCCCCACATCCACACCAGGTCATCCAGGTTATATCCTATGCCCCAGACTTATTCCAGTATTGCTGGGTGGTGGTAGTTGATCCCATGGGCATTTCTGGGGCTCAGCCTTCTTTGCATCCATCCTGTTTTTCTTTCTTTATATGCCCTACACATTCTTCACCCCACCTCTAGTGCTCATCATCAGTTACATCCAAGAGCAACTCATATATTTAAATATATATATATATATATATATATATATATATATATATATATATATATACATACATACACACACACACACACACACACACACACATATATATATATATATATATATATATATATATATATATATATATATAAAATTTATTTATTTATTTATTTATTTCATTGACATTTGTTAACCGGGTTAGTCCAGCTGGTCTAGGAGCCCATTTTCAGTGGAGACCCAAGGAGAAAAGCTTCAATTACAGACAGAGATTAAGTATACATAACAGTTAAGAGTACAATAATGACATGCATAAGAGATTAAAACAATCATTAATTGGCTAAAGCAGTACAAGTTTAAGTATATTCTGTAATGACAAAGGCACACCAAACAAAAAATTTAATTTTATAACTGGTGTAGTAAGGTATATAATAGGTATCTAGAGTTGAAAAAAGATGCTGGTGAGAAAATAGTTGTAAGAGAAATAAGATACAGAGAGGAATGCATTTAATGGTGGTATATATACATATATATATATATATATATATATATATATATATATATATATATATATATATCTATATATGGATCCACTTCACTACACCGACACGCCACAAAGCCGACACCCAAAACACCGACACTAAAAGACCGAAAACACACAATACCGACAACTCACAAAACCGAACACCAGAACACCAACACCCAAAACACCGACACACAAAACGTAAACTACACATTACACACAACTATACATGCACTAACCTTAACCCAAACCCTAACCCTAAGGTCTGACACAACCGCACACTTACCCTACCCGCACCCTAACCCTAACTCACTTAACCCACCCCTAAACCTAAAGTCCGTCACTATTCCACATTTACCCTACCTGCACCCTAACCCTAACTCACTTAACCTGCCCCTAAAAGTACAGTCCGTCACTATCACACACTTACCTTACCCGCACCCAAACCCTAAGTCCTACACTACCGCACACTCACCTTTCCCGCACCCTAATCCTAAATCCCTAACTATCGCATACTTACCTGTCCGCTCCCTAACCCTAAATCCCTCACTATCACACACTTACCGAGTCGCGCTCACACGTTGCCCATGTCGGTGTTTCGGCTGTCGGGATCTCACCTTGTCGATCATCTGCGTTGTCGGCCTTTTTGTGTCAGTGTTTTCAGTTATCGGCTTTGTAGCGTGTTGGTGTAGGGAAGGGGACCTATATATATATATATATATATATATATATATATATATATATATATATATATATATAGGTTTACTATTGAAATGTCGATCCCGACATGTGCGACTCGTCTTGCACGAACGCGGAACTGCGATCGCCACTACACCGACTCCCAGATGTGCGAACGGCAAAACCTCGCCCCTATCCGACCCATGGTAGCATGTCGATCATCAGTTTTCGCAGTTTCGGTTCGCGCAAACACGTCGATGAGATCGCCGTTCGAACGAAGTGTATTCGCACATTCAATAGTAAACCATATATATATATATATATATATATATATATATATATATATATATATATATATATATATATAGGTTTACTATCATAAATTCGAAAATCAGAAAAAATTGTGTCTGCATTTTCGAATTTATACATCGGAAATGAACATTTCCGAATTAACCTAAAGTCGAAAACAGCTGTGTATTGTCGAAAATGTCGCTCGCGACATTTACGGCAATACACACCACTCCCACCTGTCCCGTAACTACCTACCTACCTAGCCTAAACTCACAGTTATGCAGGGGGGCAAGCCCCCCTGCACCCCCCTGTGGAGGGCTGTACTCCCCACACCCCCCACCTTAATATTCCAACTCCGAGATCGCACTACAGTGAGGAAAGGGATGTATTTCCCTAACAGCACTGTACCGCGATCCCCTCACATGAGCGAACGTTAGAATTGCGAATGCACAGTCCATTCGCAATGGTAACGTTCGCTCACATCACCTGCCAAAATATGAAGTATTCGAACATCTGTTGTTCGAATACTTCATAGCCGTGCAAGTGCACGTCGGCATTGTGATGGTAAACCATATATATATATATATATATATATATATATATATATATATATATATATATATATATATATATATATATAAGGGCAAATTCCCTTACTTCACTGTACTGCAGTACCATTCAAAAGACTGCTGGCCGAAATTCAATTAGGAAGAACGTTCACTCACATGAGCTTTTGCGGTTTTTTATAGCATGAAAAAGCATTTCCTCAAATGACCATTCTTTTTTCCTAATTGCAATGGTTTTACCATATTCTGATGCCTTTTATTCTTTCTAATCAGATTATTATCTATTTAAATTTGAGGTTCTAGTCTTTTTTTTTACTATACATAATTTTTTTTAATTTTGCCAAAATTCTGACATGCTTTCTTTTATTTATTTTTATTGTTATTGTTTAGATAGACTTTAGTAAAGTTTTTGTGATGAGGATAGGTGTTTCTTGTTTATGAGTTTATTTATTTATTTATTTTGTATTCATGCAATTGCTTTTGGAGCATTTCTGCATTTGACAGTTTTTTCCCCTGATAACTGACTTTACAAGATGGTGGCAGTTTGCTGAACTTCAAAAATTGTTAAGGAGTGAACTCTTGAACTTGTTGAACTCTGTGAGTGGCTGTGAGGTTCAGGTGGCCTGGATTACTTTTCCCCATGCATAGAACAACGCTGGTGCACAGGTAGCTAGCAATCCTACTCATCAGTTTTCCTGATATATATTTACAGATATAGATATAGATGTAGCTATAGATATAGATAGAGGTAGAGATAAAGATACAGATGAGACTTCTTATATTGATCAACAAATTGAAATGTCACTCTTAGGGACTTTATTGGCCATAGCCCACAAAACCACTAAAACAAATTGGAAAAGTGAAACTTCTCCTAGAATTAAAGAATACAGAAACATTGTATTAAATGTATCACAAATGGATTTAACCACCATCAAAAGAAGAACAGAAACAATATCATCTTATTACAACTCATGGCAAAAAGTGGCTGAAATACTAGAGGAAAATGATTGTAATATCTTATGAAATGAATCTTGATTGTAAAGATGTAAATCATACTTGTTAATCCAGACACCTGTGTAAATAGTTTGTTTTGCTGTTATAGAATATTTGTTAAAGTTAATTTGTCATTAACCTCTATATATTGTATGTAAATAGCATGAGGTTATGAAAAAATATATCTATTTGAAAAAACATTAAAAATATTTCAGAAAAAAGTAACCAATCAAAATGTCAAACATAGAAAGTCAAAAACCCAAATGTGGAAACATTAACACCCATATGTACACCACTAACCTGGAGTATGCAACATAAAAAAAGAAAGAAAGACCCCTGCATCAGAATGTGGCTGGGCTGCACCCTCACACCCATTGCTGATTATAAATACTAACTTTGAGATTATATAATATCACGGAAAAGGCATATTTCCCAAACTCAAGAATTGTGTGATTTTGCACATCTCACTGTCTCTCGATATATATATATATATAGATATAGATATAGATATAGGGGGGAATTCAGCAAAGCTTACAGGAATTTTTGTATGGTGTATGCTTCATGGTGTGATGCATACACAAGTTTGAACAATTTTAGATTCAGTAAGTGTTGCATAGCAGCATGTAAGCACGCACAAACAGAGAAAGTTCCATGGAATGCAAATTACCTCATAAGTAGTTGAACCTTATGCAAATGACCCAGGTGGAATGATCCAACAAGCAGAGAGGCATCTGTGTAGACTCCGTGTCAGTGTCAGCAGCGTACACAGAATTTTTCTGCATACAGGAGTCTACACAGACAGAAGAGGATGTAAACGTTCACAAATATGGAAATAACTCCCCAGAAAATGTTAGATCACATACATATATATGCAAAAGGTATATTGTGGATGTCTGAAAAAGGAAGGGAATATGTAAAATTAGTAATCACTTTTTTAGTAATTTTGGCATGTATGAGCTATGCCCCGCAGTGCACAAACATGTTTACCAGAAATAAAAAAAAATAACATTTCTAATATGGTTTTCACAAAAATACTGTAGGACCATGCATCGGGTCCATGCAAAGGTGCATATGTGCTGTCACCAAGCTCACATAGCTATGAGAACCATGTAGTTTCAAAGCTGTCAGCACAGATATGCATACAAATGAGGTGGATTTCCTGAATTGCTAAAAGGACCAACATTGTCTTCATATCCACTTCGTGTAGGCTCCTACATGATGTTGATATTCCCAGAGGATGTGGATGACACTGGGGGAGTGTATCTCATTATTTTAAGGACTTTTTGTTCCCAGCCAGTGTTGTGCTAGTTACATATAGAAGTAATGTTACTATTACTAGTTACTTTCAGTGAAAGTAATATATTACTGTTATTCATTACTTTTCTAAAAAATGTAATATATTACTATTACTAGTTACTAACTAAATCAATATGTTACTTTTACATAAGTATAGTTTATCAATTATAATATCGAGATTTACTCACACAAGTAAGCTCATGCATATAAGTGTATTATTAACATTGTATACATAATGTTACAATGACGAGGAATAGCATTTAACAGTTGTAAAACTCCAGCAGACTAGTTGTTATAGCTGGACAACACAGTGGTGCAGTGGTTAGCATCATCACCTCCCAGTAAGAGGTTTCTGGTTTGATTCTTGGCTGGGGTGCTATTTGTGCATGTCCTCTTTGTGTTTGCATTAGTTTCCTCTGGGTGCTGCTGTTTTCTTCCAAATTAACAAGACATGCTGCAGGTGGATTGGACATTCTAAATTGGCCCTAGGTGTGTGTGTGTGTGTGTGTGTGCCTTCTGAGGAAGTTTGGGTGCCAGGTTGGCAACTTGATACTGTAAAACTCTACTGCCACTTGTTCTGCTGACTGATGATCCGCTGTGGTGACCCCCTAACAGGAGTAGCCAAAAGGAGAAGAAGATGACGAGTCTTTATACCTAGAGAGTCATAAATAATAATTAAACCAAACAATATACAGCCAACAGCACAAGACCTATGACAACATATCACATTGTGTCTATTTTTAGCAAATAAAAATAGAAGCCTGAGAAGAATTTTAAATAGAAAATAACAACAAATTTTCAAGACAAAAGTAGGTTAATCATCGATCCACCTAAAGAGTCTTGCTTGATGCAATGGGTTAGGGTGTTGAGTGTTAAACCGATGAGTGCTGAGTTCAATTCCGATTGACAGTGATACGGAGAACCAATGCTGTTTATTATACGGCAAGGTAAGGATATGATCTTGAGCAGGCTAGAATTGTTTCAGTGTTAGGGGATGTTTTAGTGGGTGAAAGTCCCACAGTATCAAGATAGGGACAGAGTCTGGTCATCATTAGCTTTCACTTCCTTGCAGTGCTAAAAAAATGAAGTAAATTATGCTCCAGACTAATTCTATTGATTTGTTATGAATCATACCTCTCAACCTGGAGACATCAAAACTCTGGACAAAGGCTCATGAAAAGTAGGTACAACTGGTCAAAAATTTGGGCACTTATCAACATAAAGTTTGCATATATAATAATGTAACTCTGCCCTCTCCAGTGGAATTGCGGGATACCAACATCCAAATAATAGTGAAACTGTGCCCCAATTTAACATTAACAGAAACACCAGTTAAAGTCCCTTTACAGCATTAATAAAAAACCTTAAGGGAAGTAGTAGACAGTAGGCATGTAAAACACTGCATTCTACTTTCTGCCCTACAGCACCTCTAGCATATACACACAGATGTCACATTAGCTGCACCCTTACAGAAATTCATTAAAATAATCTACATCAGTAACTGTAACATATATAAAAGAACTCTGCATTCTATTAATCTTAATAGGGAACTAAAGTCTGGCATAACAATCATTGTTATAACAACCCACTGTTGTTGTCAGTATGTGGGTATCAGGTCAATCTGATCAATGGATAAAATAAATCTGCCTCGGAAACCTTCTGCT
>NC_056726.1:1086235122-1086347622 GCF_019279795.1 Protopterus annectens
CATTTGGCTAATGGCTATGTTTACATTTTTTTATGCTGAGGTGCCGAGCGGTATACAAGTTCTGTGGGCTACTGGCTCTTAAACTGCATTTATTTACATTGAGGAAACATTTGAAACACAAACTCACTAACATGATATCTACCTTACAAACAGCAGGATAATATGCAATCATACATACCAAGTATTCCTGATTTTGCCTTCATTTTTGCCTTACCTCTGTCAAATGCTTGATTTTCTGTTAAATTGTGGAGAATTTCAACAGCTCAGTATATCTTATTATTCAAAATGCATACTGACACAAAATCTGTAAGTGAATTAGAATAATAGATGCCTAAATCTGAATCCTTATACCCCTCCTCCAGCATTATCTACATGTGGGTCATGAAATCAATGACATTGGCAATTGTTCCTGTACTCAGTAAAAAGTAGCAAATGTTCTGCCTTGAAGGAGAAGATGCCGCCACACGTGGTGCTTTTTTTAATTGAAGTCTCTTAAAAATGGGATGGTTTGGGATGGTTCTGGAGCCCTTGTCTGTATGCCAAAATCAGGATTTAATGAGACAATCGGGAATTTGTGCCACCCTTTTATTTTGAGCCCAAAACCAGGAAATTCCAAGGAATTTGGTACAGTTGAGAGTTATGGTATGAATGCTATGTGCTATGAATTGTGCCAACATTATGTTGTAAGTTTATTATCCAAATTCCCCCTTCAAAGTCTCTATTACCTCCTAACATCTGATTACTATCCATACTATCCAGGGCCACCAGAAGTTTTCTATCACTCTTTAAGAGGCAATATCACCCATGTTGAGAACCACTGGTTTAAACAAACTTAACTCCAAAGTAACTCACACATAAGTTACTAGTTACAAAAAAAAGTAATATATTACTATTACTTTATTACTGTTTTGAACAAGTAACTAGTTATATTACTAGTTACTAGAAACTGTAATATATTACAGTACTATGTCACATATTGGAATATATTACTCCCATCACTGTTCCCAGTGTGCATGTTTGTGAGGCACACTGCATAACTTAGCATGTTCACATGGACAGACTACCCACATGACAGTGATGACAGGTAGCAATCAATTAAAACTGGATATCTTCAATAAACATTTTTGACTTTTGTATAAGCTATGCTGTGCATTGCACACTAAAGTAGGGCCTTTAAATAATATTAATTATATCCTTGGCAGGCGAACTGCATCATAATTAGCCAATTCCACATGGTGAACCTAAAGCAGAACTATAAAAAATATGCGTACACCCTACATTCTGATTTTCTTTCAATATTCTGGGCCATTGGAGTCGACACTTGGGAATTTTAACTGGGATAATGATAAGGGCTGCTGCAAGTCTGCTACATCTGTATGTGCTAGATGCTGAAGTCAGTGCTGCTGGTGATGCTGACAATAGGCCTATGCCAAGAAGGAAAAGAGTGTTCAGGTCCAGGGTAACCTTCCATGAGCTATATGAGCTGGAGATTGTAGAGCGCTACAGAGTGGACAGGGACATACTACAAGAACTCTGGCAGCTCTACTGCCCTCAACTCAGAGCCAGAGCCAACCAAGGGAAACTCATCCCAATGGAAACTAAGGTATGTGTAGCCCTTAGGATACCAGCTGCAGGTACTTTACAAAGACCAACTGGGGACATGTTGGGGGTGTCACAGGCATCTACATCCAGGATATTCCATCAAGTCCTGGATGTTATGCTTCCACATGCCAGTGAGCACATATCTTTTCCCCTTACCCCTGAGATGAGTGCCAGCAAAAAGCAACACTTCTGCTATGAAGCACACTACCCTGAAGTACTGGGTGCCATAAATTGCACGCATGTACACATCAAGGCACCACCAGGTGAACAGGGTACAATCTACATTAACTACAAGGGGTACCAATCCATCAACTGCCAGGTCATGTGCAATGCCCAGGGTATTATCCTTAATGTGTGGGTTGACAACTCTGGCAGTTATCATGACTCCCATATCTGGCAAGAATCACAGTATAACCAGGTGTTTGCTAGGGGAGGCATCTAACAGGGCTATTTACTAGGGGATACTGGCTATGCCTTGGAACTGTGGATGATGACACCCATCAAAATGCACACACACACCAATGGAAGAATGCCATAATGAGGCACACACACAAACTAGAAACATCATAGAGCATGTGTTTGGGCTTTTGAAGTCATGGTTCCAGTGCCTCGATATATCTGATGGAGCCCTGCAGTACTTTCCAGCCACAAGTGCATATATGTTCACAGTATGTGCTATGTTACACAGTATGATCCTGTGGAAACAGCTGCAGCAGGATCAGCAAAAGGAAGGGATACACAGCCCCCCACCAGTGCCTAGGTCACCACAGCCACAGTCACAGGACGACTTGGAGGAGGAACCCCTGCTGATGTCCCAATAGGCAGACATAGGCATGCTCAGTATTCCCTGGCTTTGGCTAAGAGACAATGCAATACATATTAACTGACAACCTAGGGACCTGCGGACTAATACCGTACTCCTATTTACATACAGATATTGAAATTGATGCCAGGCAGCTCACACATCCTGTGCTTAACCATGAATTGGTTGTGCACTTCTTGCATCAGACAGAGTCAGCCCTCAACTACAGTTATGTAAACTGCTGCATTTGCAAGGTAAGTCCATAACCTACACAGCAGTCTATTGGATTATTATGATATGTGTGGACCAGGTACATTATGTAAGTAATTAAAGTGGGCTAGTTGGGTCAGTGGCACTGGAAAATAACTTTTTTGGGTGGCATAAGCCAGGGAACCTTGTTGGCTAGGCTTGCATAGCCCCTTGGGCAGATAGCCTAGTACTTACCTGTGAACCTATGAACCTAAATGACATTCACATGGGACTACAGAAACCCATTCCACTAACATGTTATTATAAGTAAACTGAAAATGATCGTCTGGAAACAAAAAAGATTTGTGTGCTAAATGATTTAAGGGAAAAATATGAGTTTTTGTAGAATTTAAAAGATAGTTGGAAACCAAAGAAAAATAATCAATAGAATTCATTATTTTTCTGTAATCAGATAATGGAGTTTGAAAGTAGATTACTAAATCATCCGCAAAAGCAGAGAAATGAATATTAGTATTAAGAATTCTAGGGATGTTATGAAAAGTATTTTGAGTAATAAACAATAGCAAAGGTTCTAAGTAAATGTTGAAAAGAAAAGGGGACAATGGACAACCCTGTCTTGTTCCTTTAGTGATCTTTATCGAGCAGAAAATTGACCATTAATGTATAGTCTAGTAAACATATTCTTGTATAAAACTTTTAAAAATTTATAAAGAATAAGGGAATATTAAAACATAACATAGTTTGAAATAGAAAGTTCCAACATACTCTGTCAAAGGCATTTGATGCATCTATAATCAAAGCATATATAGGGTTTGGATTTTTCTTAATGAGATGAAGTATAGTCTCTAAAGATAGAGTATTATCCCAAGCATGTCTCTGAGACATAAAACCTGATTGATCTGATGAGATAATTGAGGGTAAAATCCGTTTCAATCTGTTAGCCAGAATAGATGACAGAATCTTAATATCCACGTTAATTAAAGAAATGGGTCTATAATTTACTGGGTCAGATTTATCTTTATTATTTTTAGAATTAGAATGGTTTTGGATGTGTTCCAATGAATATCTGAGATATCATTAACTCTTATATGATTGTAAACTTTAACTAGAAAGGGAAGAACTACCAATTTGAAAGTTTTGAAAAATTCTGGAGTAAAACCATCGGGTCCCGGAGATTTACCCAATTTGAGATTATCTATTGAATCCGAGATTTCTTGTACCGATATAGGGGTAGAAAGTAGTTTTTGCTGATTATCATTAAGTTTAGGGAACTGCAAAGAGTCTAAAAAGAGTTTTGAGTGATTATCTTTAACAGAATTAGAAGAACCTGAATATAACTCAGTGTAAAGAGAGGTGAAAAGTTGAATAATCTCTTCATCAGTATTATATAATCTGTTATTATAAGATAAAGATGTAATATTTGGATTTCTGAAGTTAACTTTAATAATTCTCGCTAACAATTTAGATGGAACTTGGGCCCACTCTGAATATGAAGCAAGTAGCTTTTGTTCAGCTAAGGAGAGGTTATTTTGGTGAAGCAGAATTAAATCTTTCTGACAATCAAAAATTTGTTTTTCTAAAGTAGCATCATAGTTCAGACTAAGATGATTTTCCAACGAAGAAATTCTTGATTTTAAGAATTCCTCTTTCTTAAAGTATTGTTTTTTGAAAAAGCAGCTTTACTAATAAATAAACCTCTTAATCTTGCTTTACATGCAGCCCATTGTATGTCATAAGGAATGTCTGATGATTCAAGACTATTCACCATTTCATTTAGGATTTCTGAAGCTTGTTTGCAAATATCTTCATTTGACAATAAGTTATTATTTAAGGTCCACTTATTAAACATAGTTTTATTTTTGATATTGGGTTTTATGTTCAATTTTAGTGAAATTCTTGAGTGATCCAAAAGAATCTGGGTTCTGTAGTAAAGTCCACAATATATTTTGAAATATAATCTGAAATTAGAAAGAAGTCTAATCTGGACCACGAATGATAGCACTTAGAATAATAAGTATATATATCATTCTTGTTTATATTTTTAACAGTGCGGAGGGGATCTATTAAATTATATTCTGTCATCAAATCATTTATAGCCAGAGTAGATTGAAGATTATAGGTGACGGTGGAGCTGAACGATCAATTACAGGGTTTATAACTGCATTCCAGTCACCACCCACTATAATATGATGATCCTTATAGGATGCAAGAATATTGTAAATTTTTAAAATGAACAAATGTTGTGAATTACATGGGCCATATAGATTTAAAATTAATAAGGGTTTGTCCAAACCAGCAATAGAAGCGATAAATAAGCACCACCTCCCCTCATCATCAAATTTCTCATCAATAATATTCCCAATGAATTTTTGTTTAATGATTATAGCTACACCTCTGGAGTTAGATGAGTCACCTGAAGCTATAATCTTTTTGATCCATTTTTTAACTCTTTATTCCAATCAATACGTGAAATATGGGTCTCTTGAATAAAACAAATGTTAGCCTGTGATTTAAAGATCATATGAAATAATAGTGACTTTTTCGCTTTATCTTGAATGCCTCTAACATTCCAAGAATCTAAAATTATGTCAACAGGCATATTCTACAAGTATAATCATTATTGATGCTATAAAAGTGAACTCAAGGTGCAAATCCAACACAACATTAAAAAGAAGAAGAAAAAATAAAAGAAAAACAGTCTTTAAGTATTCAAGCAAGTCATCAAATAACATTTGTTGAAAAAAAAGAAAAAGTTTTTTAAGAACCATGAAATGTATAATAATAACCTTTATCCTAACCCTAGTGCCTACCCACCAATCCCCTGTGATAAAGGAAGAGCAGAAGAACATGAAAAACATTGTAATTATAGATAATAATAACCTCAAGTTAGAATACAAATTACTCAAAGGAAGCCTAACATAACATAAAGTCCGAGTAATACTACTAAAAATATATACAAAATTAACTAATTTCAAGACGTCCAACATGCTTAATCCCTACTTCTAATACTAATCTAAAGCTCCTATCCTTAAATTGAAATTTATAGTGATTAAATGTATTTCCTCAAGTATTTCAAGAGAAAGAGGAACAAGTAAATAATAAATAAATCACACTCTGCTTAACTAGAACACTCTATCATAAGAAGTAATACAATTAAAACTGAAAGATATGTAAGATAACATATATAAGTATAACAAAACCAACTGGTAACATTATAATATAAGTAAATAAGCATAGCATTACTGAACTAAAGATAATAGTCATGCACTATCTACTGAACCTTATTTAGTACTTTAGTGATAATTTCATTAATCAACATGACCATTAGTATGATAAAAGCACTAATACCTGTAGAATGAGTATTTAGTTATAGTTCAAATAAAGCAAAAAGCAACTACCAAGCAACCATATCTCAAAATGAAAAACAATTCAGTCTGGAGATGCATCTATTAACTAGATAATAATAGTACAGGAACTATTCAAAATGAAATATTATAAGCTGTAAGGTTTTAACACTAGTTAATATACATGAATAAAGTATAATTATATTATTAAATAGTAACTTAAACAGCATCATATATATTGGACTGAATGTACAACAATGTGCATACATATAATTTTAAATCTACTTTTTGAATATTTTACTAATGACTCTGTTAGGTTATATAGCCATACTATTCTTCTAAGCTATAGATGTAACATAGCAAAACAGCATGAAAAGACAAGGCTTTTAAAGTAAACATTTTGAAAATCTAATTAAAACAGAAACAAGCAAGCTAAATGCAGTAAATCTAAGGGCTTAAATATATATATGTAGATTCAGCTAATCATATTAAAGATAGTTATTTCAAACCTTTCAAATAAGTAAAGGCTTTCTTAAACATAAACTACTAATCATAAATATCACATCCAGCCTCTGAGAAGAGAGAGAGCAGAGAATAGAAAGAACATGAAACTTTCATATGAACAAGTATACTTTGTAACATTTGTCAAATTAAACACTTCAGTATAATATAAAATATTGTATGAAAAATATTCTGAATAGGAAAATATGTTCATTTCTTTACACATCCTTTAGAATTTTAATATATAAAACTAACCTGTTCATTTGTTTCCAGAAACATTTTCACTCTGCTTTATGAAAGTAGCAGCTTGCTTTGAAGTCATACAGACACACTAAAAGTCACTGAATATATTATGTGACATGAATCTGTTTAAATTTAAAAAGCAACCTTCATTTATGAAGAGAAAACACTTTAAATAATAGCCAGATCTATTAAAAAGTTAATGCTATTGAATACTTGTTGAAAACAAGCAGACTTGTGTATTTGAAACTGTCCTTCTTTCCTCACAAATGATGACATCACCATCCATCTCAGAGAGACTGTAGTGTGCATGTTCATGCAGAGCATCAGCTGGAACTCTGAGGGGAAGATTTTCTTGCTAGAATGTTGAGATGGAATGTTTTTCCCTCCAAAAATCATTTAGCTTACACAGAAGGCTGTAACTCCAAAGCTTGTAGTAAAATTAACATATTATCTATTTACACAGCAGGCATATGTGAGAGAAAGAGAAAAAAGTAAATACAGGAATTTAAATGCTTCTATTAATCCACACAAATCTAACAAGCATATATCCTGTCACTGCACACTGTCACACCAAATCCATCATGTGTAAATTACATGACAAGTTCTTAAGGTAATATAATTATGTCACACCAGAATTACAAATCATGTAACACAAATACTGTCATATTAAAGAAAAGAAAAGATCAAACCTTATTGTAGTTCTTAAACAGTAGAATATTAAGATACAGTGTCAGGAAGCTTTTTAAATGTTTTAAGAAAAATGTCTTTTGCATCTTTAGGATCTGAACATACAAATCTTTTGTCATTAGCTGTGAAAGACAAGGTATTAGGATATGCCATTCGAAATCTAATCCCTCTTTTATCAAGTCAGCACAATAGGGGCTAGTTTTTGTCTATTTAATTTGATCTGTGCAGGAAGATCTTGGGAAAATGATAGTTTGTGAGACTTCCATATGAATTGTTTCTTTGTTTTAGCAGTTTCTAGGATCTGGAAAGTGTCTTGAAAGTTTAGTAACTTAGTATAAATTAACCTTGGTGTGGAAGAATCTTGCTTTGTACGCAGTGCTCTGTGTGCTCTCTACAATTATAGATTTTGAAGAAGCTTCACAATTTAACAGTGTTTCAAAGATATTTTTAGTCACAGATAACAAGTTTTTATTGTCATAAGATTCAGGTAAACCACGAATAATGATGTTATTTCTTCGACTCCTGGCTTCCAGATCCAATATTTTAGCTTGTAAATCTGAAACAGTTTTATCTCTAGATTTAAAGTCACTTTCCAATAAGTCTGTTTTAACCTCCAAAGCTAAGATTTTATTTTCAATAGTAACAATACTATCGTTTATTTGCTTTAAAGATTTACTAAAGTCTGTAAACTGTTCTGAAAGGTTTTGTATAGCACTTTGGATTGGTTTTAATGCTATTTTTAGTTCTTCTAAAAGGAAATTTGAGCCATTTAAATCTTTATTACTTACATTAAAAGTTTCTGTAGGTTGTCTAGATGATTTCAGTCTTTTGAACCTGAATCTTTTCAGGAGAGAGCATTGAAGTATATTTGGCCTTTGTAGGCTGAGTCTCCATGGAGTCAGATTTTGTAGCCATGCCCAGAAATGGAATGCAGTTAACAGGATACCAGGAATCAGGAACAGACTGGAGCAGTAGGAGTCCCAGCAGCAGAGAGACCAAGAATGTTCTGAGGTAAAATAAATCCCAGGATAATAATTCCAGAAGAAAAAATAATCCAAATGCTTAGAAAAAGATTTATAAAATCTTTTAGTATAAAAATTTGAGGAAAAAGGTTGATGTAAAGTTGTAAAAAAAAAACAAAAGTTAAATAGCTGTGAGGAGCTCAGAGAGTAAGGACTAGAATAGTCGGCAGCCATCTTGGAATCCCCATTCCACTAACATGTTTACATTTCTGTTCAGTAGGCCTCATGCATGGAATATTCATGCAGTCTTACTGCAACAGATTACTGGTACATAATTGAAGGGAGATGTTAGACAGTGGAGTTAAATGACAGTCTCACTATCGTATATCCCAGCAGAACATGCGCTGTTGTTTCCCCATCCCCAACACAGCAGTGTTGCATTGTAACTGCTGTAATAGTAACTCATCAATGGTATATGAGCATTTCACTCAGTCTCAGGACAGCATTATAGAAATTGATCATACACTGTATGTCTTAGGTAATGGAGGAATAAACAATGTACATATTTATGCAGGTGATTGTGTGATGAATGACACCTTGTTTTTCAAGCAGCTTCTGTGGCTTAAAGGACTAAGGCAACCACCTTTATGGTTCTAATCTAGAATTATCCACTTTTTTGGATGTGCTGTATTAATAATTTGTGTTCTACAGTCTGTCAGTCTGTTTGTGCTGTACTATTTTAACCACTATCACATATTAATTACATAAGACAACATTCAAAAATCTTAACCAATGTGAGTAAAGTTCATCAGTGCAAAAACAGGGACAGATGTCATATTGTGTAATACCCAAAATTCCAGACTGGAGTACAGCTAGGTATGGGCTGGAGCAGTTTATAACTAGCCAAAGCTTCTACTGGGAATGCTCATACACTTAGTTAAGTTGAGCACAAATGTGTTGCTTCTCACACAATGACTTTTATAATAAATAAATATATATATATATATATATATATATATATATATATATATATATATATATATATATATATCCATGTTATATAGATAAATATGTATATATATATATATATATATATATATATATATATATATATATATGTGTGTGTGTGTGTGTGTGTGTGTGTGTGTGTGTGTATGTCTGTATTGCCCGGCATACCTAGATTGTGGTGATTAAAGCTGCACTATGACACATATATAAAGCTGGTCAAAGCACCAAAAGTAAGGGCTCAACAGTAGATAAGAGTACCTAAAGACATATTAATGTCAGGCTTGAGCCATGGTGCATGCATTAAGTACTGTGATCTTTAGTATATAAGACTAGATTGGTTGGGGTTCTAATCCCATTGTTGACAATTTGGAGTCCATGTGTTGTGCAGTGCTCTGTAAACATTATTTGGTAATGATGTCATTCTCATTGTAGCCAAGGTGATGTGTGTGGATGTCAGTTAGAGCATTTTACACCAGACTATGGGATCATAGGATCATTGGAATTTACTAGGATAATGACCCTTGGGCCCTTACAATCCCAGCCAAGGTCTTACCCTTATTTACAAAATCAGCACCTATTGCCCTTTTCAAAGAGGAATACAGGCAGAACCCCCATGGTGAAATTATGGTCACCCATCCAATCATACAGATTGCATCCGAAGAGGACCAATGAGGTGTGCTGTTTGACATTAAGTGGGAGTCTGTTGCAAAGCTTTGGTAAACCTTGTTAGACATATCTCTCCCTCCAGCATGTTTTATTGATATCACATACCAGGCTAAGGTCCTTACAGTGAGTAATCTGTGTACCATTTGACTTATGGCTATGTAGCATTAGCAATAAAGTAGGATCACATATTGCCTCATGTGCAAGGCAGAGATCACCTCTGAGTAGTCTGTATGACACAGACTAAAGTTACAGTGATTTCAGATGATCCCCATAGGACAGATGCTGAAGACTTGAATTTCCCTTGTAAGGAACCATTGTTGTCTCTGCAATTACAACTGGTACTTGGATGTGTACATAACAAAATGGCCATTGCACTCAAATATTGGTCTGATGAGGGGAAGAGTACATGCAACTTATAACTACTTCATATTTAGGTGACAGTGCCCTCAATTATCACATGATCAAGATATAATGCACTTCTTACCACTGTGAAGACATGGTGATCTAAGGTAAGGTAGATGTAAAGCTGTGTGCCCATGTCTGTGTGCCCAGGTTACTCACTTCTGAGTATGTAATTAAGGTGTTGCTAATGATGTGCTACTTAGCAGGAACATTACTGGTCCAAAAAGGAATGATACAACATATATTTGCATGGAGTTTAATGCCATGATTGTGTCAACAATCATTTGGTCGTGTATGACCCTCTTGTAGTATGTTGACATAGTTTGGATATTCTATGACTGCTCCCAGTTTGCAGGCATCAACAAACCTTGTCAGCCACAGACATTCACTTTGTGTTTGTACGTTGAATAATTGGATTCCAAACCTTAGAAGACCCAGGACTGAACCCTGTGGAACACCACTAGCTACATTTCTGCTATTGGAGGTGGATACCCCTATTCTGACTATATGAGTGCCATCAGGTGAGCAAGTCAATGACCCCTCTAATGATAATACTGTTGATGGCTAGCTGTCTGGGTTTGTCAGTGATGCCTGAATGAGGGATGGTGTCAAATGACATGGCTAAGTCTATGTGGTTCTATGCACAGATGTCCCTTGATCAGGTCATTAGTAACTGCCTCAAAGATATCTACCAGGTTTAACAGGCATTATCTCCCATTCACAGATCCAAACAGTGTAGGGTCAAATGTTTTTTGATTACCTATATCTTTGTTTATGTAGTCCATAATGATTTTCCCCATGGCCTTACAGATATGGCTAGCCAGGATAATAGGTATATAGTTCCCATGGTCAGTAGATGCACCACCTCTGTGTAAGGGGATAACAGTGGCCAATTTACAGTCAGCTGGGATGCAGCCAGTGGTTACACTATGATTGCAAAGAGTTTCCAATGTTGTTAGTAATCCATGTTGGATACCATGTAGGATGCAGCCCGGGATGTTAGCAGGTACAATAGATGCTGTATTTGTCACCTTAGAGAGGCCATCTTCGACCTCCTCTTTAGAGATACAAGGTATGTGACAGGTTGTAGGTATGTCATGGGGTACATATGGTGGGAACAGGGGAGTGCAATTGTTACAGAACCCTTCGGCCAACAGGTTAGCTATGTCTACAGGCTCATTATATGTGGTATCATTAGGTATGAGTTTGGCAACAATGTGGGCCTTTACATGTACATTAAACATGCAACTACACAATGCCATGTGGTTGTCCTTCGTAGAGGAGGCTAATTTTGTCCCATACTTTGTTTTGCAGAACTTCACAACAACACATATTTGCTTGTTTAAGCTGAGGAGAGAGTGCTACCATCTTGGGAGGGGGTGGGGTGGGTCTCCCTCCCCTCCCTCCTAATGTGAGAAACCAATCTCTACCTCTTAATGTAAAGCCGGCTAATGGGACTTGTACACTAGGCAGATTTGCTGTGCCATGAGGAGCTTAATTTGCCCCTGTCAGGTACAGGCAAGTGAATGCAGTTGTACATGTGCTTGTATAAAGCATTAGTGTAGAGCTCTGCATAGTTGCCTGTTCCATCTGAGGGTGATGGTGCAGTCAAGCTATTTCTAACATCCAATAGGAGGTGTATATCTGCTTTGTTGAACTTTATTACTTTATATGGTGCAAGGGGGGTTGTTAGGTGTGATACTTACTTTGAATGAGACCTATTTGTGGTCAGACCTCACCAGGGAGTACCTCACAGTGGAGGATCTATAGTGGTCACCCATATTGGTAAGCACCCGATCCAGCATGTTATCTCCCCTTGTGTTGATGTCAGTGCACTGTTCCAGGGCATTGTAATTAAGGAATATGACTAAACTCTGGTCAAGTGAGTCTGAGCATGAGTAATCTACCCATTTGGTGGGTAGTTAAAGTCAACCAAAACCATGTTGTTTTGATGTATCTTAGCAGACTCAAGTTGATCCATTTAAGCACAATGGATGTCCTGATTCATGGAGTTGCTCCTGTAGCTGGCAATGGCTTGATTAGGTACCCTACAAGCAGCCAATAGCACCTGCAATTTCTCCAGGGAATCATACTACCTTATCAATCTGGATGTGTATCTATCCTTACTGAGTATGGATACACCTCCTCCATTACTTTGCATGCTTTAAATTTGAGGTCTGAACTTGTGGAAGGAGGTGTAGCCTGATATGGCTTTGGTGCTCTCCACAGCCTTGACCCAGGTGTCTGTGACTGCAGAAATGTCTGTGTCTTTCAAGGTGGGGACAGATTCCTGTGAGTGGAGTTTAGTGGTGACATTCCTAGCATTTAGTAGCAGAACTGTGATGTTGTTTGTAGATGGTGTTTTCATTGGAAAGCTTTTCCTTGAGACACCACTAAAAGGCACACTATGGGGGTGGCAACAGCCTTGGCCAGTAGCCAAAATCCAAGGGGTGACAGATGAAGACCATCTCTGACAAAGCACTGAGGTCTGTTCAGCAGGTAATCTCAGGTGACAGATAGTGGATCCCCCTTACAATGACACCACACACTACAGCAATTATAGAAGTCAGTTATTTTACATTTGTATTGAGCCATCATCCTAAGTGACTGTAAAATGCAGCTCAAGGCCAAGGATATACCTGACTGAGACACAATCTGTCAGTCCAGTCATGTCTCTGCATACAGTCCAAAGAAGTATGTCTCAAGTTGTACACACCAACAGGAACAATGTAGTCATAACAATACCTGATGTTGACAGACTTTAGTGCATGTTTGATACGGCATATCCTGGCACCTCACAAAAAGCTGACCATGATCTTTCTGTAATGTAGCTTGGTGAGAGGCACATCAATGTGTCTCATGATATAATCACCTATGAGTAATTTGTTTGATTTTTTGTTTTGCCTTAGGTGTTTGACCAATGAGACAGTGGTGCAGGACCTATTATGTCTACTGTGTTCTGCAGAGATATGATTATGTGTGGTGAGCTTGGGTTTGGGTGAGGTGTCTGGTGTTTACTTATGTATCTGGTAAAGACATCCGCACATGTAGGCATGTGTGATCTGGGTGTGGGTGGTGTAGGAGGTGCTCCTTCTAGGCATTTACTTCTCTGCAGTCATGGCCACTGTCACTGGCCTCTAGCTGACTAAATTTGCAGAAGATTGCAAATTAGGAGCTGTCATTGAAGCCTATACTGACTCAACAGTTACCCAGGATGAGCTGACACAGACATTACGTTGTTGTCAGAGCCATGGACTAATAGTAAATGCCAAATAATGCACAATACTATCCCTTGGGAAGTCATCCACCCATGGTAACTAACTTATTGGCCGCACACCTCCAATAGCTGACCCAGTAGTTAGGGACTTATGGACACATAGATAGTGATCTAGCCTCTAACTGTCATGGGTCGGTAATATTTGGGGATCCATTCTATGTTGCTCAACCTATAAACAAGTTATGGCATGTAAATCCAAGGCAGTCATTGTTCCACTGTATTCAGCATTCATCACACCTATCATTGAGTGCAATGCCACCTTTGGTATATAATTAACTAGGCATATCTGATAACTGTCACATCCAAATAGGTTCCCAGTAAACCAATACACAGTCTACATAACATGTCCAATGCAAACTGCGTCAAGCTCGTAACTGTGTATTCTGTCTCTGACATATTTTCGTGGGGAGGTGTATGCCTGACATGCAGGGAGGTTTAAGATTCCACTGTGTACCTCTTGCATATTCAACAAAGGACTAGCGCAAGAATTACATGTCTTACACACCTACACCTTGACTGCAATATAAACAGGACTTGCTGGACAGACAGGCAGGCATATAGCCCAGGCACTACGTCCACTATGTAACAAGCTCCCCATGCATGTGAAACACAGTTCCACCCTAATGCAAATCACATAAAAGTTACATGACAGGATGGGGAACATGACAATGATAACTGCTTTAGGATAAATGTCTCTAATGGACACATGGAAACTATGGATGGTTCACCTTGCACCCCCCAGGCTTGACAGTGTGTCAGCGTTCAAAACCCTGCTTACACTTATTAAGGGTATCAGACCTTGTCAGAGGTTAGAGATGCATGGCTAGGATGAATGGCGCCCTTGTTTTTGTTAGCCTTTTATACACATATGAACCTATGGAGCCATGCAACTATACTGTTTTACCTTTCAGATGACATTTTTCTTCTGTGCTGTCATTCCATCTTGTGCTCTGCTGTTGATAGGTTTATTGTAGATGTAAACCAATAGGTGTGTCTGACACAATCCTGAAAGTGAAGTGTCAACAGTCCCATGAGACATCTTTCATTGTGTAACTACACAGCCATTACAACAGCATTCAACATAACATACACAACATAATGTGGTTTATACATTACAAATGGCAGCATTCGATATATGTGAGTGACCAGTACAACTAGCATGTCAATAAATAAATAAATAGATAGTCACCCTGTGAATCAGACACAACGATTCATTTCACTGCATCGAAGAGAATGATGACAGGGATGTGGCACAGATACCATCACTTGCACAGGGTGTTGTATGGGGGTGCATAGTCTGACCCAATAGGGTGTCAAGCATGTGTGTGAGTCAGAAAGGGGAGCAGGCAAGATGGACCATGTAAATGTGACATGTGTGTCTGTAGGTGACCTGAATGTGACAGTGGTGTATGAGTGTCTGCGTGAACACAGCCAATCTCAGTGATAGCCCTATGTGAATATATATTGGACAGCTTTGAGTTGTGCATGGTAGACCTGCCAGTCTATCATCTCCACCCCCAAACATGAGAACTGGCTCTGTCAGGAGTTGCACTGGTACCTCCATGCCCAGTGTCAGATGCTGGGCTACTACCTGAGGGTGACTGCTGTCTGCTGGGACAGTGTCCTCCACGGGACCACCTAGGACCACTAGCCCATGGCCTTCCATGTCTTGGTGCAGACAGCATACTACCCTCTGGAGCGTTAGATGTATTGTCACTATGGGAACATGATTGTGCATGGCCACATGGACTCTTAGCAGATGTAGTTGCTGACCAAGGTCCATGAAACCGATGGTCAACTCCAACCAGATGTTCCATCACAGAAAATGTATGGTCCAAGGCAGATAGTGTGTGATCTCTCTCAGACCAATGTCTTTCCACTGCATCAGTCAGCCAATCCAGAGTATCAGCAATGCAGTGGAGGCAGTCATGGATGTCAGACTGTGCTGCATCCATAACCCTGAGAATTCATCTGGAGTTGCTTTCAGAATGTGCTTGTGCCTCCATGATGGCCCTAAACATACACCGAGTGACACGTGAAGAGACATCTGCAACAGGTGGTGGAGGGACAGCAGGCCTCCTATGATAACCCCTATCTATCTGACTATGTGGAACCTTGCCAACTGTTTGCCTATGGCCAGTGTTGACACTCACTACAGTCACAGTAGCCACACTTCCCTGTTCAATGTCCCCACCCTCCAACTGTCCAATATCTGTGGCATCAGGGGACTGTGTATGCAATGGCATACTGACTGTGTACGGTGATAATGAGGGTGGATGAGAGATGTAAACCTCTGTGACAGATTCAGCCCCTGCAACTCCCTGCTGTGCCTCACTTTGGCCACCATTATCATCAGAGTCTGGCACTGAATTCATGTTGTGAAGGGGACAAAGACCAACCTCCCAGGCCACTGTGGTATAAAGGGGAAAGCATCACATTAATACCTGCATCAATAAGATCTGCCGTCTTATGTTTCAGTATATGTTAAGCTGTATACACTGCTACTACACTAGAAAAATAAATTTAACTGTTTTAGCTTCTAAAATGGGTATGGAAGGAAATAAAATTGTAACTGGTGAATTAACTAGGAGTTCTGTATTTAATCCACCTTTAGCACCTCAAATAAAAAATTTTGAGAACGTTCTAGAAAAAGAAATTAGAAAATTAGAAATGAAGGACAAGGGTAAGAACAAATACATAACTAACATGAAGAAAGAGGAATGGGAAGTTTTGAATGAAATAATGGAAAATTCCAAAGTAAGGGTAATGAAACCGGACAAAGGGGGAGGGATTGTTATTATGGAGAACACTATGTACGAAACTAAAATGTATTCTATACTTTTAGATGAAAGAAAATATTCGATAGCCTCTAAAAATGAGTTGGCAGTAGCATATAAGAAAATTGATATGGTACTAGAAAATCTATTAATGGATAAAGCTATTGACATTAGAACTTATAAATATTTAGAGGTAAAGAAGTCAAGGGTAGCAACAATGTTTGGCATACCCAAGATTCATAAGAATCAGATCGATCCCCCTTTAAGGCCAATAGTTTCAGCAGAAGGAGCAAAAATTACCCCATTAGCTAAATATGTGGATAATAAAGTTAAACACCTATGGATGAAAAATGAAATTATTTTAAGAGATTCATGGGATTTCTTAAGAGAACTCTCTACAAATATATATAAAGAAGAAATAATTTTTGTTACAATAGACATTATAGACCTCTTCTCTAGTATACCACATGTTGAAGGTATGGAATTATTTGAAGAAAGCGTATATGCAGATAGGAAGCTGTCTCATGAAGAAAAAGTAACTGTAGTGACCCTAATGGACTCCATTTTGAAATATAATTATTTAATGTTCAATGGAGAATATTACAAACAGATTTCAGGAGTCTCAATGGGGGCAGCTTCTGCCCCGACCTTTGCCAACATAGTGCTTGGCAAATGGGAAGAGAAATATATAATTAATTCTGCCTTTAGACAATATTGGTCACTTTATCACAGATTTTTGGATGATATAGTGATATTTTGGATAGGAAGTGAAGAAAAATTCAAGGAATTATTTTCTTATATAAATCTAACTACCAATTATTTAAAGTTCACTTATGTAATGAATGCAAAAGTTATGAATTATTTGGATGAAGTACGTGGTTGGTGTCACTTTCGTGTGTTGAACTGGAATTAGTATTGCATTCCACCCTACGGCTTTTTTAGTTTGGATTGTCAGTATACACTGCTGTCACTATTACAGACTTTTAAGTATTTGTAGGTATTTCAAAAAAACAGCTCTTTAAACTGGACTCTCAAGTCCACTCAAAACATCTGCAACAACTAGAAAGGCCGCAGAAATACCTCATTAAAAGAATCACAGGCCTAATGCCCTATGCTGACTGCCTTAAAAAACTCCGGCTATACTTGGTCGCATATCGTCTACTCCGAGGCGATCTCTGCCTAACATACAAGGCCATGTCAAACCTAGACTGTTGGAAATGCTACACTTAAAGAAATCCCAATCTCTCAGAGCCACATGCTCCAGGGATCTAAACCTTGTCATCACAATAAACAAAACATGCTAGAGGGATAGGTTCCTGACCCAGAGACTCCCCAGATGCTGGAATTGACTGCCCATAAATGTCAAGCAGAGCACCTCTTTGGCCTTCTTCAATAGGAACCTTGATGACTGGATGGGAGGAAGGAAATTAACCCCAGGGATCACATCAGTAACCCTGCTAGACAGGGGTCCAGGGAAGTGAATAGTGTGGGAAGAAATAGCCAGGGAATTGTTATGGTTAGGCTTGTATAGGCCATAGGGCCGATAGCCTAGTACCAACCTATGAACCTATGACTCTCATGAGCAATACATAAATTATGTACACTGTTGACATTCTGCAGAAGTCTACACAATTTATAAGTATGGCCATCTGAAAAGTCCTTTCAATATTGTGAAATCAATCACTGGGGTCACGTTTACAAGGCCTAGGTATGACCCTAAAGTGTGTACAGTCAGAACATATCTCTACATTTTTCAATCATGCAGACAGTATATCGATCCAGCCAGCAGGTCCGGGATACACTTTAGCCGATACCTTAAAAGTCCTCAGAAGTAAATCTACATCTGTGACAAAAATGTTTTGAGCTTACCAGTGGCAGGGGCATGGCCTCTTCCTATTCCTGACAGTCCCACAAACATTTGAGGGAGAGATAATGTAAACAGCACCACATGTTACAGTATAACACTGACACTATGTCCAAATATCCCCCATTTACAGTAGCTGCTATGTTAACAAGTATATTGGTCACAATCTCTGCTTGAGCTTAAAACTGCTGGTAACCTACTTTCCCTCACCCCATAAAACACCTGACACCCACGTAAAACTATGTACACCCTGACATACTAAATTCTAAAGTATCCCGATGCTGAGTCCACTAAACATACCCGGATGCATCTCTTGGGTGGAAATGGTGGCACCCACATCCACGACATATGGTGTTATATATATAGCTATAGATAGATATATGTATGTACGTATGTATATATGTAGATACAGATTGAGAGAGAAGTAATTTAACTTTACCAAAGAACCATGGTGATTTCTTGCTTTATGTGTGTGAATAAGTAGACATATTATAAAAAAATCCAACATGAACTGCACTAATGCATTAAATAAAAATCTGCAATCAAATGTTAAAATTCACATGTATGTTACACATGGACACAATATATTGCATTGCCGCAGAAAGCTGAGATGTCATGTGGTACATCTAGAATGGAACTGTTGTAAATGGTCCTATCAAATGTAATGCACCACTATAATTACTCCCCAATATGAAACAGTTTAGAGCTAGACTTGTTAGAATTCAACCTGTGTTACATCTTTATGAATCATATGCTGCCAGAGTAGACAGCACCAGTAGCTTTATTTTCATGGTGAAATGAGTGTCTAGGTAAAACTCTAAATCTGAAAAATGATATGTGTGACTATTACATCATTTGTTTAAGCTCATTTCTAACAGTTCTAAATCATTTGTGTCCCCTCCTGGATTTTATGACATGGTATTTGGATTTTTTCAAGAATTCATGTCATAGGTATTTGTGTGTGTGTGTGTATATGTGTGTTTGCGACTATGTATGTGTGCACATTCTTGTCAGTGTATGTATGGTTGTGTATGAACATGTCTGTGCACATACACATATGCTTGTCTGTATGTGTGCACATGTGCATATATACGTATATGTACTTGTGTATATGTGTATTTGTGTGCAAGGGTGAGCATGTGTGTGTGTGTGTGTGTGTGTGTGTGTGTGTGTGTGTGTGTGTGTGTGTGTGTGTGTGTGTGTGTGTGTGTGTGTGTGTGTGTTTGTGTGTGTGCATGCACACATTTGAGTTCATGTGTCTATTGGAATGTCTGGGAATGTGGGTATAAGTCTACTTATGCTTTGGGGTGAGCCTTAAGTAATCATCAACTGACACATTACTTCTAAAGACAATAAATTATGACTTTATACAGTTCCATGGCAGTTAGTAGATACTATTCATAAGTGAAGTCAACAAGAATCTTCTCACCAGTCAAGATATCATCAAAGGAATGGAAGGAGTACTTCAAGAAGCTTCTGAATGAAGAAAACCTCACAGAAGCTGTATTGCCACATGCACAGCCTAAGATGAAAGAGGAAGGATAACCAATGCTAGGAGAAGTATGAAATACACTAAAGAAAATTAAGTCAAGGAACGTGGCAGGCAGCTCTTTGGGGTCTGCACTGATATATTTAGTGAGAGAGGGAGACCAGTATCCCCAAGGACTGGGGAATAAGCATTCTAGTGACAGTAGTCAAGAGCAAAGGGGAGATTCACAACTGTGTACAGTTTGGAGGTATCAGACTCCTGTCACAGTGCATGAAAGTGCTGGACATGTTGATTAATGAATAAATATGCAGAAGTGTAGAAAGTAACATGGCTGAAGAGCAGTTAAGATTCAGAGCAGGATGTTGCACAACTATCCCAGTGTGTGCAGTGAGACAGACAGTGGAGAAAAAACTGGAGCTCAGGAAATGCAAAATCTAATGAAATGTGTTTTGGGATACATAAAAGATGTTAGAGTAGCAGACCAAAGACAACATGTTTTTCTAGGTTTGGAAAAGTCATATAGCAAGGTCCCAAAAAGGCAAATTTGTACAGGTCTGCAGTGGTTCAAAGTCTCAGAGACACTGGTAGAATTATTGCAGAATATGTACAAGGACCTACCAACACAAGTAAGAATAGTGTTTGGACTCACAGAAGGGTTTCCAGTATGAGTCAGCATACATCAGGGTTCAGTTCGGAACCCACCCCTGCTAATGCTGGTGACAGACTACATCAGTAAACAGATTGAAGATGACATACTAACAAAGCTGCTATATGTGAATAATGTGGCACTGCAAACAGACCCTGAGCAAGAATGTCAGCAAATGATAGGGGACTGGAAAACAAAATAGAAGGCAAATTAGATGAAACTGAATACAGCCAAGAGAGTGGATGTGGCAGCAAATAGGGGAATCAGAAGATGCAGAAAACTGAGATAGAAGGGAATGTAGTGTCACAGATTAGCAGCATCAAGTATCTGGGAGGTGTGGTTGAGGAGCAGAAAGTCTGAATGAGGGGGGTAAAATCTAGAATCTGAGGTGCTGCAACCAGCTAGCACAATATTTCAGTAGTAGTGTATGAGAAAAGAATGCCAAAGAAGCAGAAAAGTAAGTGATGTGACCAGTGCTTCCATATAAGACAGAAACCTGTACAGTAAAGGAAGAGAAGCTAAGGAAGCTTAAAGTAATGGAAGTGAATTGCCTAAGACAGATAAGATGCATGGTGTGAGGCAGATAAATTAATGAGTGCAAAAGAGTGGAATTCAGTGTAACCCCAGTTGTAGAGAACATCAGGAGGAACAAATTAAGATGGTTAATTTGCATGTGCAGAAAAGCAGAAAATTATTTGGTAAAAGAGACTTAGGAGGGACAGGACAGTAGACAATGTCTTATTGGCTGATAAACAATTCGAGGACAGTAGACAATTTCTTATTGGCTGACAATCTGAGGACAGTAGACAATTTCTTATTGGCTGACAAACAATTTGAGGACAGTAGACAATTTCTTATTGGCTGACAAACAATTTAGGACAGTAGACAATTTCTTATTGACTGACACAATTTGAGTGAAAATCATTCAATAAAAAATATGTATTTGTCCTGAGTGATATGGAAGTAGAGAAAGAATGGCTTCTACATTTCCTGTCCAGGATTTCGTCTCTACCCCTGGTTGCGTAATATAACATCTTATAATGTCATACAACCTTGGGAAGTTTATAAATTTCCCTGAAATTGATTGATGAATAAGGACCTGCATACTGTAACACATGTAACAAAATTTCAGTGTTACCATATTCTAGTAAGGCATATAATTAAAGTATTCATCCCAGATAATAGTTGAGAGAGAAATAAAGTTAATTGAAACATCAGAATAAGTATCATAGTAAAAGTTGAAATCCCTGAGGTGCGTTAAGAGAAGTACTTACATATCATTAAATGAGTCAACTGCTTTTGAAGTCCGGGTATGTACTAGTTATAGGAAGCACCATGCACTCTGTAATAGAACAGTTTACTTTGGAGTGAAATGCCGTAAGTGCAAATTAGACTGCATGCAGTTCCAGCTTAATGTTAAATCATTGTATAATTTCTGCAGCTGAGCAACTGCTGAAATACCCTCCAACCAAAATATTTGACAGTGTAATCGGTTTGCAGTTTGCCAGAGAAGGATGAAGGTCAGAGTGATCAGCTATGACTAAGCTTGAATCAATTAGCACTCATGCTTAGTTTGAGTCAAAATGCCTTTCTTTATGTGCTGAATGAGTATTTTTTTATCTAGAATAAATACCTATAAGTATTTAAAATATGGATTCTTGATGAGTGTCCACATTTTGCAGTAGGCCATAATGCTCACTTCATATTACAGTACTAATTTTTTGAAAACATTTTTTAATTACATTTGCAGGAAAGCCAACTGAATTATGTAAAAAATAAAGTCCTAGTCATTAACGGATGTTTCATATGGTATTTAAAGCCAAATACAAGTTATAGTTATGCTCATTGACAGCTAATCTCTGAAAAATTGAAAGACTCCATAATAGTCATAAAAGTGGAAAGAGTAAGCTAATTAATCCAGGAATATTAAAGCCATCTGCTAATCTTCATTCTAGGTATATCGGGGATTAACACTAGTAAAGATGATCAGTACAGAAAAAGCTGTCTTTCTTTTACTTTTCAAGTACCTTATTTAGAATTCCTATTTCACAGATTAAAATTTAACACCCTACTTCACCACTAAGAAAATCATAATGAAATTATTGTTCCATTTTATACTTTATGCATGTTTTCACAACATGTCTGGTTTGTCAAAATATACATTTATATTTTCCACTTCTAGTGCATTTGTATTCATTTTTTTTTAAATTTATAAATGAATATTTCTTTCACGCTTTCTTAGTTGTTGCATATTATTTCTTTGGTTATGATGTGAATGCAATCACCACAGTGTTGCACAGAGGCACCCTTTGACACTGCACTCTGTGTAACTGCAGATTGATTTCAGGGCATCTTCTGCTACTAATTTCTATTCCAGAAGCTCAAATTAGAATGGAAAGTGCTGTTACTGTCTATCACAGATGGGATGATTCATAAAGGGGTGGATATTTATTGTTATGATTCAGGTGAAATTGTTGATTAGTCATGTTTGAAAACAGAATTTTTATTAAAATAGGAAGAGCTGCAAGTTTATTGTAGCACCATAATATTAAAAGGAAGAGTTAGAAGACTTGCATGTGACTATAGATCACAGATGC
The DNA here is from genome assembly GCF_019279795.1 of Protopterus annectens. NCBI lineage: Eukaryota > Metazoa > Chordata > Ceratodontiformes > Protopteridae > Protopterus > Protopterus annectens. Next base: position 1,086,258,200 of record NC_056726.1, read on the forward strand.
AGTTTGACTGTTGTCCTGCAATATAGCTAAGGATCAGAACAAATTTCAACAGCAGCATAATAACATACAGTGCAAAAGAGCTAAAAGGGATGTTGAAAAGCAAAACAACGAATCAATCAGTCTAGTAATCAGTGGCACATTTCATGGTTTCCAGGTATGGCTCCCAGATGGGAAGCATTCTGTGCTGACTCTTGATGAGTGGATGGGAGATCGTAGGTTTAACCCGGGTACCACTTCTGTGTCACTGTTAGACAGAGGCACAGTATACTAACCTCGAAAAAGGGCATAGCAAAATTAATTTAAAATGGGTGGCGAAAGCCAAACACATTCTGGCTAGGCTTATAAATGCCCTAGGGCAGATAGCCTAGTATGAACCTATGAACCTATGAACCTATGAACCTATATCCTCTATATTCATCTCATTTTTTTTTTCTAATAATTTTGGTTTCCTTCCACATGACAGTGACATATCTAAAGGACAATTGGTGATCACCTACACTTACTCTGTGTAGTTCATGTGCATCTTGCAATGGGCTGGCATCCTGTCAATGGTTAGTTCTCTGTCTTACTCCCATTAATTGCCAACATAAGCTTCTGACCCTCCCCAACCTGAATGGGATAACACAGGTATTGGAAAATGAGTGAATGCATGGATGGTTGAATTAATGTTCAGAGGAGGAGAAGAAAGGCGATTTTCATGTTCAAACAGTGGAAGTGGTCAGGAAAATGGAGTTGTACCCAGTCATTCCACAGAGAAATTGGTCATGAATGAGCTTCACAAAACCAAAGGCAAGGAAAAGCAAAGCCCCAATGGGAGCACCACAAAATTTAGAGAGAAGTAAGAAGAAAAAATGGCAATACTTCTAACCAACACATTTGCAAATAATGGGATGGTAATGGTCTTAAAGACTTATAAGTTTCCTAAATTTGGTTTACAGCATTCCGTCCCATAGCCTTCAAGAAACACAAACTACTTACATCTAGGATTAAACACATGTATGCCAACCGATTTGTACAATGTCTCGTAAAAAGTCTTAAACAGTTGGATTTACCAAACCAAAATGGAACATAACTCAAATTTTTGGGTACGTTAACCAATGTAAAATTTCTTAGACCTGTTCAATTGATTTTTATTTCTAACTGTTTTATTACAATTAAAATTCTACTAATTCAATAGCAATCAAAATTATTTGCTGTTTATAGCCCTAAATAATAAAACCAGTTTTCTCCTATAATGTCTATAATACACTGAGTAAAGAACTGCTTTTCTGCATCTTTCATCATAGTTGAGATGAGACAGGGAATTCATTTTTTTCATGAATTTCCTTTGTACTAATTCTATCCTTTTCAGTTGTCCAGCTATGTGTATGCAAAATGAACCACTATATTGGCCTAATAAATGATCTATAAAAATTGCTCAGGCTCTGCACATCTCACTCAGAGACAATTTTTAGTGTGAGACCTAACTGTCTAAAAATGTCCTGTTAAATAAATCAAGATGTTTAGTAGTTGTTGTTGAAAAATATTTATACTCAGAAATATCTTGCGATAGTAAACCTGTAAAGTATATATAATACCTATGTGATGTTTTCCCAGAATGCATGATGAAGCATTTATTGGTGCTGAAAGCAAATGTAAATACATGGCTTGATAGGTGCTACCAACAATGAAACTAATTTTGGAGCCATCTGTATATTTAGTCAACCAACATTAGTTCCCTCTTGGAATAGCTGTAAAAACAAGATTGACTAATACTGGACCCAAGACAGAGCCCTGTAGTACACCTCTATGTATATTAGATGTATTTGATGATCATTCACAGATGACTACAGTTTGGGTTGCACTTATCAGCCGGACCATTATCTAACACTCAATCAATGAGTTATATTATATGTTATTCAGTATTCTGTAGATGGAGTTAGAGAATGAAATGCCTTAACTAAAATCATGAAAATAATACTATAAGATGGTTCCAAACTGATGCCAAAAGTCACCTGATCATATAATCCTGTATATTTGTTAAGGCGGATCTCCCCCTTATACATTCATGCTGTTGAAAAACAACATGTCCTGTTTTTTCATCCTGAAATATTGCAGGAGTGATTCTTTTCACAGAAGTGAGAGCAAAGCAGAGGCTGAAGTCTGTTTGACTTCATTTGTATATGCAAAATTTGAAATATGCTTTAGAACACCTTTAAAATGTTGGGGTGGTGTACCAATGACAGCATGGCTTCACAATGGGAAAGCCACACCAGATAAAGCTACTATGATTCATTAATATTCTGATAATGTTAGTCACCCCCTTTCATATGCAGTGGAAAAAATAAGCATCTCCATTTGAGATCAAACACAGAAGAAGAGTTTTTACTCGAATGCTTTGTCAATTTTATGCTGTTTATGCTGTTTACGGCCTGAGCATTGTATTAAATTGTATATCAAATGGTGGATTTGGGCTGTTTTTTCTTGAATGTCATCAATAAAGGAGTAGAGAGCAGACATAGTGCTGCTTCCAGCCTATGATCAGTGCTGGTGAGGGGAAAGGAATATATTGGTGTGCTGGAATTCAATAGCCATTTCATTTATTTATTTATTTTTAATTTGTTGATGAGGAGAGTGAAGTGGTCAAGGGACCCTTTACAGTCACTTTCCTTGTCCATTGGTAGAGAAAAATAGCTTTACAACTCCATAGCAATATATTTGAGATAACAAAACACTTATAGAACATACTAAGAACTAAAGTAACATTTACAGACATACAAGTGAATTGTGCAGTATAAATGACAAAGGTGGTACCTAGAAGGGGTATCTACAGTGAAAGGAGAAAGCAAGTATCCATAGGCTGATGTTGTATACTGTACAGACAGAACATAGTGGAAATACTTTGGGATTCATAAGCATACCTCATAGGTTCATAGGTAGGTACTAGGCTATCGGCCCTAGGGCCCATACAAGCCTAGCCAAAAAATGTACCCTGGCTTTCGCCACCCAAGAGAATTATTTTCCTGTGCCCCTGTCGAGCAGAGCCACAGAAGTGATCCCCGGGGTGAATTTCCCATTTCCCATCAAGATTTTTCTTGAAGAGTGCTAATAAGGAGCTCTGTTTGACATAGATAGGTAGTCTGTTCCAGAGTATAGGAAGTCTCTGGGACAGGAATCTATCCCTCCAGCATGTTCTGTTTATTGTGGTGACAAGGTTTAGGTCCCCAGAGCATGTAGCTCGGAGGGATTGGGATTTCTTTAAGTGGAGCATGTCCAACAGCTCTGGGTTTGACATAGCTTTGTATGTTAGGCAGAGATCGCCCCTGAGTAGGCGATATGCGATGGAGTAAAGCTGTAGTTTTTTGAGACAGTCTGCATAGGGCATCTATTTCAGGCCAGTAATCCTCTTTGTGAGGTATTTCTGTGGTCTTTCCAGTTGTTGTAGATGTCTTGTGAGGTACATACCAAAAGGGGCATTGTACTCTATAATGGGTCTAATGAGTGATGAGTAGAGGGGAACAATGACTTATTTTTTTCTGGATGAGAATCCTTTTGTGATGAGATGAGCCACATAGAAAGATTTCCTGACCACTGTGGCGATGTGATTGTCAAAGGAGAGACTACTGTCCACCTGTGTCCCAAGGTCTCTTATCACATTTTTGTCATTAAGTAGACTACTAGCTATGTGGTAGCTCATGGGTACAGAGTTTTTACCAAAGGGGATGACAATACACTTTTTGGCATTGAGCTTCAGGCCATGGCTTTGACACCAGGTATCTGTCTCAGTGAAGCCCTTTTGTAGTTTGTCCACATCGTTAGGAGATTCGATTATGGCTCCTAGTTTGCAGTCATCTGCAAACTTTGTTAGCCAAAGACCTTCCGTGTTGGCCTGCACCTCTGAGAAGTAGATACCAAACAGGAGAGGACCCAGGACTGAACCCTGTAGCACTCCACTTGTCACTGGTCTGATGTCGGATTTGGAATCCGCTACTTTCACAGTGTGGGTTCTGTCAGTGAGCCAGTTGGCAACCCATCTTGTGACATAGGGATTTATACCTAGTTTAGTGAGCTTATCTATAATTCCAGAGTGGGGGATGGTGTCGAAAGCCTTGGCGAGATCTAGATAACTCTGTGAACCATTTTACCCTCATCTATGGCTTTGGTGACTGCTTCAAAGAAGTAAATCAGGTTTAGGAGACATGATCTGCCTTTTACAAATCCAGACTGGGTAGGGTCCAGAGTTTGGAGATTACCAATGACTTTGTTTATGAATTCCACGATGATACATTCCATGTCCTTGCAGACCAGGCTCGTCAGGCTAATGGGGCGGTAATTCCTGGGGTCCGTCGTGGCTCCCCCTTTGTGGAGTGGGATAACCATCGCGGTGCGCCATTCAGTGGGTACAAAGCCTAAGGTGAGGCTATGATTGAACATGGTACTTAGGTAGGGTGCCAGTTCATTCTGTAGTTCGTGTAGAACGCAGCCTGGGATATTGTTAGGTCCCATGGATGCTGTGTTCTTGGCTTTAGAGAGTGTGTTTTTTACCTGTGCAGCCGTGATTATAGGAACTTTGCATTCTTCCGGTATAGAGATGGGCCCTCTAGGGGGTGAGAGGGGGGTAAAGTTAGCACTGAACCTATCTGCTAGGATGTTGGCAATATCAGTTGATTCTGTATATTTAGTGCCATTGTGCTGTAACTCAGAGCAGATCTGAGTGTTCCCATTTAGATTCTTGACATAGCTATAGAATGCTTTGTGGTTGTCTTTAGAGTCAGTGGCAATTTTGTTTTCGTAACTAGCTTTGGAGGATTTTATGAGGGATCTCAGCTTCTTATTTGTAAATTGCCTCACACAGGTACAGCTTGTAGCACAATGTGGTCCAAAGCTTGTTAGTAATTAAGGTAAAAATTCACAGTACAGATTATAACTAATCAGTAAACTCGCTTGCTCTAGGAATAGGGCCTTTAGTGAAAGTGAAGAACTTGCACTTGCAACCAGGACTGAGATATGGAAACTTGACAAGCAGAGAGGAAGCACACCTCAGCACCTGCTCGTGTGCCAAGACATGAGAAAACAGGAAAATCAGGATGATAGTTTAAAAGGGCCACTGCGATGATTAGATTTGTTTTTTACCATAAAAAGAGGTGGGAGAATAGAACAGTAGGAAAAAGTGCAGCAAGAAGGAATAGAGAAGTTATCTCTGGGGGGTATGGAAATAGAAGAAGGGTACAACTGTTTTTGGGACAGACCCCCCCCCCTTTTTATAAGAAGAGAAGATGGAAAAGGATGGAAAGGAGGATTAAGGCATGGTAAGAGGCTGAGGATCAGTAGCAGACCAAATAGACAAACATATGACATAGACTAAAGAATGACAACAGAAATGCTAACACTATGTGGGTGGGGGGAAACTGGATTCAGAGACAGACAAAGGGAGGACACTGGTGATGGGAAGGATTATACAGCAAATTAAGAATGGCATTAGCAAACAAAGTAGAGGAGCAATGTGATGGGGATTTGGAAGGGTACAGCCATCTATATCACATTGCATACATGACACCTAGAAGTTTGTTAGTCAGCATTCTGACCACCCTCCTCACTGGGCCCTACCTGCGATGGTGATGCCAAATGCAGGCAGTGATGTGACTGTACCAGCTACAAGAACAGCCTTTCTAAGTGACCCCTGTGGGTTACAACCCACCAGTCTAACATATCTCACACAACCACCATCCTTCCTGTAGTGATAGATTCCTGCCACTGGTAGTGCCACCAGTGGGAATAATAGTGTATCTAGCCAGTGAGGCTCAACAGGGGAAGGAGAGGTGGCTGCCTGACTATTTCCCCACTGTAACCTCCAGGTAGGTAGCCCGAGATGCTGGTTGGGAAGATGTAGGGGACACTGAGCCTGTGGGTGGGCTGTAGGCCATGGTCACACCACTGACACTGCTGTAATAGCCGCTGCACAAAATGTTAAAAGGAATGGAATGAAATACAATAACAAAAAGAAAATAATTCCAAATAAAAGGCTAATGACAAAGAAAGGGGTTGAATAAATTAAAAAAAAACATTTGCATAACATAATTATAATAAATTTATGAAACACATTTAATGAATGATTTCATAAAACTACAACAGTGCAGCTGTATAAGGCTACAATTTGACTAAATACTATTATGCTAGGATGCGCTGCCTGAATAGGGTGGTCACAGGTTACAGTCCAAACATGTAGCCATGGCTATAAACTTGTGGGAAGGAAAGCTGATCTGCCTATACAATACTAAGACAATATTGTGAGAATGTGCCAGCCTGCCATTCTATGCCTATTCTGTTGTCTAACAGGTATACAAGAATCAGTCTGCAAAGGTCTCAAGTATACAAAAAAAAATAAACATATTGCTCAGACTCTGGATAGCATCCAAACTGCACTACGAATACCCTGTACAGCTTAATATAGACACTTACTTATCCAAGGTGGCACATATGCATACTGCTAGGAGATAGCTAATGCAAATATATAAACAGTTTAGACAACTGCAATTGCAGAAAAAAATAAATAATATACACTCCTGCACATAGATTGCCTTTATTGCCCTCTGCTACAGAAGACTGGCCTCCTTAGCTGTAAAAAAATAAAATACCAGTCACATGCCTACAGCACATATATTTACTATGCAAAAAAACAATTTTTTGTAGACCAGACAGATGTTAAACAATACATCTCAGCTGCATTCACTCTAACCTCTTCTTCCCACTGGCTAAGAAGGTCAGAATGATGCCTCCAAGGGTCATTGTAGTGGTGCCTGCACCGGCTAAGAAGGTCAGAATTTTGCCTCCAAGGGTCATTGTAATGGTGCCTGCAATACTCACTTTTTTTAATTTCTCCAAGTCTTTTGGGTTTCTAATACCATGATGGGAATGGACCCCATTCCCAAGTCAAAGTATGATTAAAGTTCATGAAATTAGTATTGTTATAATCTTTGATGTTAGCCAGAAGTACTCTTTGCAGCACCTGCAATGTGTCCAGTAATGACTCCTTCTGCAATTTGCATGGAGTTCCATATATCATTAACATATCTAAGAAAAATTGTGAATTATTTTTTATAAGGCCTGTTGCTCCTACTGCTGTTGGAACTGTATGGGTATCTTTCTTCCACATTTCCCTCTTTCTGCCTGCAAATCATGGTATTTTATTATTTTGCTTCTCTCTGTATGTAAGACACTGCAGTCATTAGGTGTAACAATTTCAGTAATTAATGCTACTTTTTGCATCTTTTCATGGACTACTATATCTGGTTTTCTTGCATCTATTTTGTGAAATGTTGGTAATGGATGATCCCATGTGATATAAAGTTCATTGTTTCCTTTGAGGCTTTGTGGCTCATGTTTCCAGTGCTTTTCAGCTAGTTCAGTATTATAATGTTTGCACAATCCCCAGTGCAACAATCTTGCCACATTATTATGCCTTTCCATATACAGTCTTTCTGCCATTAGTATATAACATCCAGCAACAAGATGTGCAACTGTTTCCAATTCTATTTTACACAGCCTGCATTTGTCTCTTTCATCCACATGTTCAATGGATATTCTAAACCAATTTGTACATAGTCTACTATCTTGGGCCACCAATATTAACCTTTTTTGGTTTAAATTCACCTCTCCCTAACCATTCCTGCATTCAATCCTGATCGACATGAGGTTGTTCCAAGAGTTTTTTGTTATACTTGCAACTATATTTATCCATTTTCTACATTTCTTGCCTTATAATCTGATCTGTCACCTTATATTCTTTGTTTTGTTTGTTTTTTTCACACATTCAGTTTTTAACCTCAATTTTATCTACTTCTGTTTTGATTTCCATTCCCACTTGATGCCATCATGCTTCTGCTAAGCTAAGCAGGCAAGTCATCTTAGACTTATTTTCGTCATGTTTTAATACTATCACTACATTTGGGTCTTGTGAGATCAGCAAATATATATATACAGTCCAACTATTACAGATCTATACATATAATCAGTTTTGAGGAGGCCCATACTTCCTTCAGAATGGGGTATGTATAGCCTTGGTATGCAATGATGTTTATAAATCATTTTATGAACATGAAGCATCCTTCTTGTTTTCTTGTCCAAACTTTCCAGCACCTTTTGGGGGCAATCAATCACTCCAAAACTGTAAGTTAGGACAGGAAGAGCAAATTGGTTTATAGCTTGGACTTTGTTCCTATATGTCAATGCTTTTTTTATGTATTAATTTACGTTTTCTAAAATATTCCTTGCTAAGTTTTATTCACATTTGTTCATGTTTTATTGCTGATCCTTCATCAGTTCCCAAATATTTATACACTCCATCTTGCTCAAGTTCTTTTATATTGCATTCCTATCCCAAACTGATGTTTTCTTGGTACTGCAGCTTTCCCACTTTAAAGATTGACTTTGCACATTTATCAAGACCAAATTACATTCTTATATTATCTGAAAACATTTTAATCACTTGCAGTTGTGCTTTCAGTTTCTTATCTGTTTGAACTACACAGTTATAAATCATCTACAAAAAGAAGATGAGCTGTCTTTACACTTTGTTGTTTTCTTGGAGCCAAATTATAGCCATGACCCAATCTATCAAGTAGACAGCTCAATGGGTTAAGATCAAGACAAAAGAGAGAGTCACCCTGTTTTATTCTCCTTTGAATCCTTATCCCTGGAATAATAATTTGTCCTTTATCATGTCTTAACTGCAAAGTGGTTTGCCACTGTTTCATGGTGGCTATAATCTAATTGATCAGTGTAGGGTGCATCTTATACATTTTAAGGACTCTTTTATCCACGAATATGGGATACTGTCAAATGCTTTTTTGTAGTCTATCCATGCCATACATAGATTCTTCCCATTTTCCAGGTGTCCATTATGACTTTATTTAACATTAAATGATCCTTTGTTCCATATGACTTTCTTGTATTACCCTTTTGTTGTATTGCCATGACTGAGTTTTCTACTAAATGACTAGAAACTCTGTCAGCATCAATTCCAGTGTCTAGTTAATATGTCATCAGAAGGAAAGTTATTGATCTATAGTTTTTAGGATAGCTTGCAGGTTCACGCTTAAGTAGGAGTTTTGTTTTTCCTGTTGTTAGCCAAGCTGATATCTGTTTGGGGTGTGCATATAAATAGTTCTTACTCATGGCTAGATCTTCATGTAAAAATGCTAACACTTTTAATTAGAAATTAGGTACTGCATCTGGGCCTTAGGAGCATTTCTTAACTTTGTTTCAATCTCTCTGGCCATTATTTCATCCCATTGCATATCATTTGAACTTCTTATTCTTTCTTTTACTTCTTCTGTCCATTTCACATTTTTGTTATGTTCCATAGACTCTTCATGGATATTTCTCCAAATTGTATCTATTTCTTTTTTTTTTGGTGGTGTTTCAATTCCTTTTGCCTTGTTTCCCATTTCTCTATAAAACTTGTTTGAATCATCAATAAAGTGCATAGTTGGCACTTTTCCTTTAAATTTATCTACATATCTTCTAAGTTTTTCTGCCTGTGCTGATAGTTGTAGTTTATTTCTGATAGTGGTTGATAGATCCTGATCAGTTCTGATACTGTGCATTGCTTTTATCATGTCTTTCTGAGTATTTTTGTTGACTGTTCCCTCTTCAATATTCTTCTAACAGTGACACTTCTTGTCTTAATATCTGTGTAGTTTTCTCTATTCGGTACTTCTATGATGGCTTTTGATTTCTCCCCTTCCTTTTCCTTACTATCCTGTGTTTTTGTGGTAAAACTTTATCTATTATTAATTTAACTGCACAATAATATATCCTATTTACTTGTGTTATATCACAAGAATCTCTATCGATAGTCCTAATTACTGTGCTCATTTTTTATCAAACTTTTAACGTTTTGGATTCTATTGACTTTCTGTGGTCAATTTCTTTCATTGACCTTAATATGTCTGTCCATCTCTATTTAATTAAGGAAATCTTCTCTTAGAACATTTTCTTCTAAACTGAGGTCAAATTCATTGTTCTCCATTTCCTGTGGGCATTCTATAAATAGAACCACAGTATCTCCCTGCACCACATTCTCTTCAGTTTCATCCTGTGCCATCCACTTTTCTCTCATTTATTCACTCATTGGCCTATCACCCCACAACATTGGCTGCATCAGAGTTGCCATAGTTTCCTGTTCCTCCCTTTGCTGTGCAATTCCCTGTAAATGTTTGTACTGGTTTCCTGTGGAAGGCTCCAAAGCATCTACATCTGGCATCTGATCAGATGTTTCCTGCTCCACTGGTTTTACCTTAATTTGGGGATCCATTGATCTATCTTGCTGTGATGTTATCCAAGTTAGATTTTCTACACTAAATCCATTACTTCACAGGTAATCCATAACCTCAGTTTCTATTTCTTTAATTTCTCTATTACTAATCCTCTTTTATAGTTTTCCTCTTTGTTTTCTTATTTTTTGTATTATAAAATTTTCCATATCCAGATTCCTCTTCCTATATTTTTCTTCAAATATCTTTGGTGCTGCTCTTTTTATATTGATTCGTTTTGCTTTCTCCTTTGCATAAATATTATACCATGTTAAACTTCTTTTTCTTTCCCATGTCCATTTCTTTTCTATATCTTTCAAAAGTGCCTAGATTTGGTTCTTTATATTTTTGTACTTCTTCAATTGCTTCTTTTTCCAAATGAATCAAGGTTTCTTGGCCTATATAATGTTTTTCATAAATCTGTTGTATTAATGAACAAAAATTTGTATTTGAAGCTGCTGACAGTTTTTCTTGTGGAAGTATTTTTCTTTCCTCTAATTTCTCTCTTAATCTTTTTGTGCATATTCTGTTTGGAAATTATGGGCTTGTTGTATAATAGTAACAATACATAGGTTCATAACTTCATAGGTAGGTACTAGGCTATTGGCCCTAGGGCCTATATAAGCCTAGCCAAATGTACCCTGGCTTTCGTCACCCAAGAAAATTATTTTCCTGTGCCACTGTCTAGCAGAGCCACAGAAGTGATCCCCGGTGTGAATTTCCTATCTCCCATCCAATCATCAAGATTTTTCTTGAAGAGTGCTAATGAGGAGCTTTTTTTGATATAGATAGGTAGTTTGTTCCAGAGTATGGGAAGTTTCTGGGACAGGAATCTATCCCTCCAGCATGTTCTGTTTATTGTGGTGACGAGGTTTAGGTCCCTAGAGCGTGTAGCTCATAGGGATTGGGATTTCTTTAAGTGGAGCATGTCTAAAAGCTCTCGGTTTGACATAGCTTTGTGTGTTAGGCAAAGATTGCTTCTGAGTAGGCGATAAGCAACGGAGTAAAGCTGCAGTTTTTTGAGACGGTCTGCATAGGGCATCTCTTTGAGGCCGGTAATCCTCTTTGTGAGGTATTTCTGTGGCCTTTCCAGTTGTTGTAGATGTTTTGTGAGGTACATACCAAAAGGGGCATTGTACTCTATAATGGGTCTAATGAGTGATGAGTAGAGGGGAACAATGACCTCTTTTTTCCTGGATGAGAAACCTTTTGTGATGAGGTGTGCCACATAGAAGGATTTCCTGGCTACTGTGGCAATGTGATTATCAAAGGAGAGACTACTGTCCACCTGTGTCCCAAGGTCTCTTATCACACTTTCGGTGTTAAGTAGACTACCACCTATGTGGTAGTTCATGGGTACTGAGTTTTTACCAAAGGGGATGACAATGCACTTTTTGGCATTGAGCTTGAGGCCATGGCTTTGACACCAGGCATCTGTCTCAGTGAGGCCCTTTTGTAGGATGTCCACATATTTTGGAGTTTTGATTATGGCTCCTAGTTTGCAGTCATCTGCGAACTTCATTAGCCAAAGACCTTCTGTGTTGGTCTGTACTTCAGAGAAGTAGATACCAAACAGGAGAGGACCCAGGACTGAACCCTGTGGTACTCCACTTGTCACTGGTCTGAAGTTGGATTTGGAGTCTGCTACTTTCACAGTGTGGGTTCTGTCAGTGAGCCAGTTGGGAACCCATCTTTGTGACATAGGGATTTATACCTAGTTTAGAGAGTTTATCTATAATTCCAGAGTGGGGGATGGTGTTGAAAGCCTTGGCGAGATCTAGATAGGCTGTGTGAACCACCTTACCCTCATCTACGGCTTTGGTGACTGCTTCAAAGAAGTCTATCAGGTTTAGGAGACATGATCTGCCTTTTACAAACCAGAACTGGGTGGGGTCCTGAGTTTGGAGATTACCAATGTCATTGTTTATAAGTTCCATGATGATACGCTCCATAGCCTTGCAGACCAGGCTTGTTAGGCTAATGGGGCAGTCGTTTCAGGGGTCTGTGGTGGCTCCCCCTTTGTGGAGTGGGATAACTGTTGCTGTGCGCCATTCAGTGGGCACATAGCCTGAGGTGAGGCTATGATTGAATATGTTAATTAGGTGGGGTGCCAGTTCGTTCTGTAGTTCATGTAGAACACAGCCTGGGATGTCGTCAGGTCCCATGGATGCTGTTTTCTTGGCTTTGGATAGTGTGTTTTTTACCTGTGCAGCCGTGATTACAGGAACTTTGCATTCTTCTGGTATAAAGATGGACCCTTTAGGGGATGACAAAGGGGTAAAGTTAGCATTGAACCTATCTGCCAGGATGTTGGCAATATCAGTTAGTTCTGTATATTTAATGCCATTGTGCTGTAACTCAGAGCAGATCTGAGTGTTGCCATTGAGATTCTTGACATAGCTATAGAATGCTTTGTGGTTGTCTTTAGAGTCAGTGGCGATTTTGTTTTCATAACTAGCTTTGGAGGATTTTATGAGGGATCTCAGCTTCTTACTGAGGCTGACCAGGGAGTTTCTCCAATCATGGGATTTTACTCTTTTTTGCAACAGTTTCTTCCTTCTTTTGCAGAGTTTGTTTATGGCAGGGGACCACCAGATTGGCTTCCTTTTTTTAGAGGATAGCATCTTGGTTCTGTTAGGGATTGCACGATCCATGCACTCGTGTAAGTGGTTATAAAGTTCATTTGTGTAGGATTCAGCAGTCATACCTCTATTGTCCGTCAGCATGGGTGTCATGAAGTTTGCCACTTCTGTCTTAAGAAGCGTGAATTTGGCTTTGGAGAAATTTTTTACTGTGGTTTCCCTAATGGGGGGTGGAGGTGGGATGTGGATGTCTAGGGTGATTAGCTTGTGGTCGGATCTGACCAACGAGGAAATGACCTCTGGTGTGGAACACCGGTTGCCCATGTTGGTAATAACCAGGTCTAGGATATAGCTGCCCCTGGTGGGGGTGTGGATAAGTTGATCCATGGCATTGGAATTTATGAATTCCAGAAAACGTTGAGCACAAGAGTTGGTACATGAGTAGTTTTCCCAGTTAATGGTAGGGTAGTTGAAATCACCCATTATTAGAGTGTTAGGTTGTACTCTAATATTTTCCAGTGTATTAAGAAATGAGGAGTAGGAATCCTGGGGCATGGTGGGTATCTGTAGCAAGCTACAATTTGGATTGTGGTCTTGCCCAGAGTTAGTTGCACTTGGATAATTTCAGATGCATTATGCTGAGCAACTAGCCTGGAGGTGTGGATATCCTTAATGAATATGGACACGCCTCTGCCTTTAGTGTTTCGGTCCAGGTTAGGTGGCCGAAAGGTGTGGTATGAATTATAGCCTGGTAATGCAGGGGTACTCTCTGGAGCCTTGAACCAGGTCTCTGTCACTGCACAGATGTCGATGTTCTCCATTTTAAGGAGTGCCTCGAGAGAGTGCATTTTGAGGTTTAGACTTCTAGCATTGAGTAGCAATACCCTCAGATTCTTCTTACCTATTCCTGTTAGGGTGGTGAATTTGTCATTTGAACCTTGCCTAAAAAAGGCACTATAGGGGTGGCTAGAGCCTTAACCAGTATCCGGAATCCCAGGGACGACAGGTGCAGGCCATCTCTGGCAAAGCATTGTGGCTTGTCGATCATGTCATCCCAGGCAGACAGATACTGGATCCCCTTAGAATGACACAGATACTGGATCCCCTTAGAATGACACCAGAAGCTTAGCCAATTGTTGAAGTCAATCATTTTGTCGTTGTATTGTGGTATCATTCTAGGTTATGGCAGGATGCTACTCAGGGCTAGGGTCATACCTGCCTCGGCTACAAGATCGGACAGCTCCTCCATGTTCCTTTTCATGTAGTCCAAGGAGGTACGTCTCAGGTCATTCATACCAACATGGACAATGACAAAGTCATATTTGTACTTGTTGTGGAGTGACCTGAGTGCATGCATTATGTGGCGGATCCTGGCACCTGACAGGCAGCTGACAGTAACTTTCTCCGTGTTTAGCCTGGTGAGTGGAACATCAGTGTGCCTGTCTATAGAGTCACCTATGACTAGAGTGTTGGGTACATTGTTATGCCTTATGGGCTGTGGTTGAGTGGCACACTGAATTTCTTTCTTATCCTCAATAGTCCACTCTGTTGTTTTTATGGCTCTTTTTTGGCATATCAGTTTTTGTGATTTTTGTGGACTGATATTTCCTTCTACAACAGGGGGGCCATCCTCCCTTTGGGCTTCTGGCCTAGCCCCATTGTAGGAATGTTTCCGTATTTTGAGGATTCAACACTGCCATTTTTCATTCCTGACACCAGTGCACCTACCAGGATTGGGCACATTTTTATATTGAGTCTTGTTCACCCAGCTATCTTTTTTTTTTTAACCTACGTCTGTCCATGATATATACTATATAAAATACAGTCTATATATCAGTGTCATCTTATTGAGATTTTGTAAAAAAACAGGGTCCACCTTGTGAAGGTACTCACCAAAATCTGAGGATGAATTCAGTTCCAGCAATACTACTCGCCTTTGTTTGCTGATTTATCATCTCTCTATTAGGACCCCAAAACTCACCAGCATAAAGTATGCAGTAACATCAGAAACTTCTCTGGCAAGACTGTGCCTGGTATCCATTTTATTCTTGGAACCCTTAGGAGTCCTTGGTCATTTACTTCTGGTGGTCCTTATTCAGTCAGACAGAGGAAAACCTTAGATTATGTGCTGAGCTAATGGAGTGCCCTTAGAAGAAATGGCCATCCCCTGGGTTTCATTCTAGAGAGCTATGACAGGCCTCTGGTGGTCATACATGTTGACTTTTTTGGCACATGGCAAACCACACAGAGCATCTTTAATGTGACCTATGGTGGGGTGTCCATAATGTACAGCTGAAAATGTTGTCTTGTTAGAATGGTGTGCAGGTGTGAAAGATGGCATTAAATGTGTGTCATGCCTAACTATATTAGCAGATTTGCACTTTAGCACAACTGTCAGCTACAAAAGGAATATATGTTACAAGATGTCCCTGCTTGGTTCATAACCCTGTGTATGTATGCTCAGTGTGCTTTGCAGGTGGTCTTACACATGCACAACAATGAGTGAATCTCTTAGCACAAATAGCCCCAAGAGTGCTATCAACAGATAAATCAGTTCCGTGACTTTCATGAAGTACCCAATTAGCATAAGCACCATGCACTGAGCCTCCAGTCTATGTGATATAAAACCAGAATGCGTCCAAGATCCTCATCTCGCTACGGAAGTTTAGTGAAGGGCAATCTCCGAAAGGGCAGTAATAGGTGCAGAAATGTTTCTCATTAGAAGTTCATTTTTTCTTGTCGGGCTGAACTTTCTAACTTTGTGCTTAGCTGCTCTACATCCAGCAGGAATTGTTTTCTAAAACTCCACAGGCAATGTGCAGTGTTAAGTCTACTGTAACATTTGTAAGCAGTAGATGTACTCAAGTGTAGTCATGTCAAGTGTGACAGTCAAAACGGTTAGCATCAGCCAAATATCTGCATGTGAAAGAGCACTGTAACAATAATATTCCACAACAAAGAGTTTGTGAGTAAGTTGTCTTGTCAATGTGGAGCATAGTACAAATACAAATCTACAGGTGTCAGGTGTGTAATGTGTTACTTTTGTTGTTTGAGGCTGTGTAGAGGTAGTTGTAAAGATCTCAATACAGGTAGGCCCTAATTAGGCTAATTGCATTCCTATATTTGTTCTCATATTTATGCTGCACCAATTTTTGGGGGGAGTTGAGACACTTCCCAGAACATATAAATGATCTTTACAGTGGCATTATGTTTCACTGGTGTACATAAACCATGAGGGAGCACCTGTAAAACACACTGAGCATACATAGGGCTTACCATTATGTACTTTCACTTCTTGTCACTAACTGCCTCAAAGGTGATGTAACCCACAAATAAACAGGATAATGTCAGTGCTTTGGGTAGTGACACCTGCACAGAATACATCTATGTAGCTGCTTGCCACAACGTGCAGCTAAAATGCTTAGCTTTCTGTAACTAGAGGTGGTAGCTGTAATGTGTAGGCAATCTGTCCTTATATGAGTTATATGAGTAATGCCCCTATCAGCTTACATTGTCCCTTTCAATATACATAGGCTATCTACCTATGTATAAATGTTTTGCAACTGAAACCATGCCATTTGGAAGGTCAGCCACAATTACTCATCACATAAACAATATTTGAAAGTGGTGTTTTGTTGGAGGCCATTGCCTGATGTTCACAACTGCAGGCTAGACATGGAATGTATACTCTCTACCTTTCTTCCTGGGAGTGGGGGGCACATTGTATTAAAGCTATATGAACAGTGTCTGCAGTTATGGAGGTATGTGTATTAACAAACACTTATATACCAGGGCTTTGCCTGCAAATGGTTTATTCTGATAAATGTACTACCCCTGTAATAAACTAAATTTAATAAATTATGCACAGCGCATAATATCATCAACTCAAAACATTGAAGCTCTCCTGTACCCTCCCAAGTCACCTGTTAATTATATATACCAATTCCAGGATTGCACAACAGTGAGAAAGGTCAAATTCTCCCTTTTCAATACTTTGAGTTTTCAACATTTTGACTTTCAGTATTTTGAGTTTTCAGTCAAATGAAGGATACCCATATAAGTGTGTGTGTGTGTGTGTGTGTGTGTGTGTGTGTGTGTGTGGGTGTGTGTGTCTGTCTGAATGTGCGTGTCTATATCTATACTTATATAGATTGCTATAGATATAGGTATATGCACTTTGTTTTTCTAAAGTATATCTAAGCAATCTACTTATGCTTTGCTGGTGAGATCAGTTAAAAAACAAAACATGCACATTTATAGCAAGTGACATTTGGCTTTATGGGCCTGAATGATCCCATAAAGGCTTAAAAAGTAAAAAGTCATGCAGATTCAGAAGCATATAGCTGCAACACTATATATCATTAAAGGGTCATATGCAACTATCCCATTGGCTCCACTTAGAAAGTTTAAGATATTATACAGTGAAGACTCTAGGTTTTCTGTTTTTTGTTTGTTTGTTTTTGACATTTTGCTGAGTTGTTTTTTGTGTGACCTTTCATACCCTTTAGGTATCATTAAAGTAGCATGCTTTTAAAGTCTGTCTTCTACTTTGCTGTTTACTTCCCAACATAATGAAACTCTTAATACAGCAGAGGGAATCATTTTTTTTAAAAATCAGTTCACATGGTCTTAATTTTTATTTAATACTGTATTTTCCATATTATTTTTTACTGTGTTTATTTGATTTCCAAAGTAGTCAAAGGTACTTCATGTAATGGAGTACAAGTGTGTATTTCATGGACAGAAATAAATGCTGTTGTCATGTGCACACACTATATCTGGATTCACTGATTTTTAAACCCTCTTCAATCTGGATTGTTTTTTTAAACTTGTTTTTCAAAGTCAGACAGATTGGGTTGCAGGTCACTTCATTACAACGCAGGTTATGAATACTACAACAACTGGGATGTGCAGGACAGCTTAGAACAGAGAGCACAAAAAATACACTTTGCCCTTTGCCCTGGTACTACATTTGGTGCCCATCTTGTTTTCTGTGTTTATAATCATTCCAGAGTTGCAGGTGTTTTGGAAACCAGACAATCTTGAGTTCTTTTCTGCACTTAGTAATACATCCATAACTTTTGCTTTTCCTCAGCATTCATCACAATGTTGCATGTAGCACTGAGCCATGTTTATGATTATTGACATATTTGTAACACATATCGCTTAATTTCTTTATCCTTTTCAAATGATCTCATTGCAATGCAAACGATTATTGATACTTTAAAAGAAAAGAATAAGGATTTTTTTGATAACCTTCATTTATAAAATGACAAATACTAATGAACAAAGACTGTTTATTTGTTAGTAAAAGGACAAACAAAATGTATGACTTTGCAGATATCTAAGAGTGGTGACCCTGAAGTGCTAAGGACATATTGTATCATGCCAATTATCAATAAAAATGCCAAATCCTATTTTATCCACTACATTTCATGGACAAAGATAAACTTGATTACTTTTAAAATATTTGGAAAGTGTGTTTAAAAATGTACATCTAAAAGAACTTCTAACTTACAGGTGTCCTTGAAGGCACCTGCTTTATTGACAGGCTTTATATTAAACACATTGTCAGTGACCTGCATGTTGATTGTAGCATCTTTCAAAAATACACTTTGAGCATCTTATCCCCCTATTATGCTTCCAGATTAAAACAAATCAATAGAAAAAAGTAATTATGTTAAGGCAAAGCTAAAGTTCAGCTTACTACTGTCTCTTATAACCTAACCACTGACACTTTAAAAAGCAGTTGCAAAATTCCTTACATTCGATTTGTTTAAATGGACACCATATGGTAACATATGGCATCTTTTGTATCATAAACTGATATTTTCCATCTGAAAATCTTGTATAGCTATATATATAAATCAGTGGAGTATTTACCTAATAATGAACATGCTTTTATCCAACTAAAGCAAAGATGAATGGCATTTCCTAAGCACTAGTAATAACAGACTTGTTAGATTCTTAATTTTCTATACTCGTATACAGCATTTGTATTGAGAAACCGGTACTACTACATGTATCATAATACAGAAATGGTAAAAAAGAAATTTTTACCATCTTTTCAGGTCTTGCATAAATGTGTATATAAAGTCGCTGGTCCCTATGTACACATGCAAATGCACAATCTCACATACTCAGACACATGCATGCACTCAAAAACTCAAGGCAGACATGAACACAAATACACATGCAGACACACACACACACACACACACACACACACACACACACACACACACACACACACACACACACACACAAATACATAAACACAGGGATACACACACAGACATGTGCACGCACCCAAACCTTCATATATCATTCCTGTTTCCTTATCCTATGTTTTACAATGGAATTCATCCTCCTCACTTCTTCAACCTTAATCTGTTACATTATCTTTATCAAGCAATACCCTTGTCATTTCTTCCTCACAGAGATACCCCATATATCTTCAAAGACAATGTATTATACTTGTTTATAGTCAGTAAATACAAAAGCTGTTGTCCTAAGTCTGCTTTAACTAATAAAACCTTACTTACTTTACTTACCTTACTTTATTTAATAAATAATGGATTCTGTCAACCATTTGACTAAAGACAACTCCTAAGAACATTACATGACAATGTTTTTGCAGCCATAGTTACAGACTTAAGCAGATTTTAATGAATTTCTTGAAGATTGCTAGAACTGTCATATGTGCCATTGGACAAGCAGTGATGGTACTTTACAATATATTATTTGCCATTTTTAAGAACTAGTTTCAATATTGCATGATAGGATTTGGTGTAGAAAAGAATGTGGCATGAAGATGGAGAGATGTTTTTGAAAACACTGTTGCTTATTAATTAAACTGCACACTCAGTGCGAGACGTGCAGACGTGCAATAGGCAGGAAGACACCAGCATATAAAATGCAATTGGTGGAAAATGAGCATTATACATTGAGCTTGGACTATGTCAGGCATGTCAGGAGTTGCTGGAGAAGGTGTGCAGTTTTGGGTGCAGAGGTGGGGTGTCCAGGAGTCCCAACATTTTTTGTTGGACTCCTAGTTAAGGATCATGGGCCCTGATTGCTGCAGCAAGACTATTCCAGCTCAGAATATAAATCTGAAACATGGAATACTGTTGCCAGGGATTTAAACAGTGCTACTGTTATCCCTGCACTGGTGAGCAATGCAAATATCACTTGGATGACCTCCAGAGGAGGAAGCAGGATACCCTAGACCTTTGGATTGGGGAATTTCATACAGGGGTCACCCCACAGATGTTTAAGTATCAATTCCAGTGAGTAATTGTAAGAATTAAAAGCTGAATGTAGTCAAGACTAGTATTCATAATGCTGTTTTGTCCTGTTTTTTTCCACAGATGCTGCAGAGAGAGCCTCAAATGTTTAGTCTTACTCCAGGCATATAGTATGGATGGGAGACACATGTAGTATCTATGCATCAGAATAGTACTCTCTGAATAGTATTTTAATAATAATAATTTGTATAGTAATTTTGTAGCATTAAAAGTTAAGGACTGCTTAGATGGTATTTAAGACAGTTGTATCAAACTGAGCATGCATATCCCAACTGTAAAAAAATGTCTGTAGCACAAAGCAATGGTGCCATATTCTCAAATAACAATGAGCATGCATCTCTAAACTGTAAAAGGAAAGTATGGATGCAATAGTCTGGAGGACAAAAGAACAGTACAGTATTTGTGAGTAGTCATCGGTTGTGGGTTCAAAAAACACACTTCCCAAATATGCAATATTGATGCGTTTTCATCATTATTGAAATATAACTTCATATGTCTATACCAGTGGCATAAATGACCCTCTGTAATCTGTAATCGGTATAATTGGAACACGCATATGTGCAATATATGCACACATCAAGGATTGGTGGCTACAATCTGTACTATAGTACGCACCTGTTATTAACTGGATAGTCTTAAAAGTAAAGAAGAAACTTGTTAGGAGTTTGTAGTGTTAAAAGTAAAGGTAACAGAATAGAGTCAAATGATTGTATCACTGCTTTGTATGTCACAAATGAAGTTGCTAATATTCTCCCTTTTTTCTCTCACTCCAACCCTTTTCTCTCTTTTATTTAAATTTATTTTTTTTTGCTTTTCCCACAGCACAGTGGGATAGGCTTGTTTGACAGAATCCATCTGCCCCACTCAACTGGCTACAACACCACTGTCCAGCATTTCTTGTGTAGAACCTGTTAGCACCCTCCCTGCTTCACCTGCAGTACCCAACCCCATGAGGTAATTCTGCCCTGTAGGATAGGCTTATGGCTCCCTCTGGGAGCAGTGGCAGAGCTGGTGAGGTTATCACTTGTGATAAACTGTTAGGGATGGTTGTAGGATTGTGTGCTCACTGTGGGTGCACACCTATGCCGGATAGAGTTCCTGCTCTCCATCCTCATCGAGAGCACTAATAGAAGGCACAGACATGGACACTGCAGCCAGAGGTGCAGTGAGGTGACAGTGATGGCAGTCCACTGGGTGAAGTCTATATTCTCACTGTCAACCATCTTGACTTACATGGGACCAGGATTTCCCACCTTCTCCCCAACCATGATGTTCACCCACCTCATGCATCCTTCACCATTATCTCTTGTCTTGTTTGTCTTGTCTGTCTGCAATTGCTTCCTCACCTGCCCAAATTTCTGTCTGCAATTGCTTCCTCACCTGCCCAAATTACCTCACCCAGACATTCCTACATCTTTTCCCCAACATTACTCTCTCTCAAACAAAAATGGGCCCCTGTCCCATAACAAAAATCGTCCCATATATAGGTCTTCATTTTTTGCATGTGTCTTCATGACACACATGATTCAGTCCAATTCCCTATAGATAAGATTGTGTTGTGGTCACCCCTGTCTCTGGAGGTCATATTCCAATTTCAGCAAAATTTGTGCATATATGTTCATGTTTTATTCTTGAAGAAATGGATAGCTTTGGTTCTTTCCTGCATCCTTCCTGCACATTCCTGCCTTCATTTCAGTTTGTTCTTACCTCTGCTTGCTCCCCATTTCACCACTTTCCTGTGTTCTCCATTTCTTTTCTTTAAATAATTATTGTGCGATGGTGGACACCATACACCAATGCGAAGCAATGGTAAATGGCAGTAATATAAGTAGATATATTTAAAGTATCATACACATTTATAAAATTACTGCTTCCACTTATATTTTAATCCAGTATCATCTACCTCCAACAACAATGCATTAACAGTTGCTGCCACTGAGTCAATTAGCTAGCAGATGTATTTAATACATTCAATAGTAAGTGACACAGTCAGGAAAGATTTCCCTTAGTACTCCTCCATGCTTGCTCCCCATATCACTAATGTTGTACCTTCTTCATTCAATTTCTATGAAGCAGTATTCCACAATCCCCTGTAATGTTTTATAGAGCATTGTGCAATACTCATTTAGTTTTGTACAGCAGTAGTGCATGATGTTGCTCAATGCTGCTCATTGTGCAGCATCGATAAGCAACTCTACTACAAAAATACTTTATTCTATTACCTATAGCTATACAATTTGCCCCAAAAATGAAGTTATCACTGCATTAAGTGTATTAATTCCTGCAGCCAGAGAATCAGCTAAGTAGTAGGGGTATACAAACAGCACTAACTCTTAACAAATGCCTTTCTTTACTATTAAGATTTTCCAGCTCCAAACAAATGCACAATATACTACAGATTGCAGTAAGCAATCATTGATGTGTATATATATATTGCACATATGCATGTTCCAATTATACTGATTACAGTTTACAGCAAGGCAGTGGTGACACTGCTTTACAGCTCTGATGTTGCATTGCAATATCAATGAAACAGTATTGTATATTTGGGAAGTATGGGTTCTGAAGGCACAGCCTATGACTACTCTGTAATACTGAACTGTTGTTTTGCCTTCCTGAGTAATCCATGCATACTTTCCTATTACAGTTGAGAAATTAATGCTCAGTTTGATACAACTGTATAATTAACCAATAAATGTGTTGTAACTGTTAATGCTAAAATAACCCTACTGCTGGGATGCATACATACCACATGTGTCTCACATCAGTGCCAATCTAGTGACATGGGTTAGCACATTCAGTCCTCAGTCAGTGATGGCTGGGGAAAAAACAGAACAGAACAGAATACCATTAAGCATACCAATCCTGTCTATATACAGCTTTTAACTCTAATAAGTAGTCTCTGTAAGTGATGCTTACACACCTGTGGAGGACACACTTTCTGGATTTGCAACATTTGAAAGTGCTGTGCAGCACTTACCATCATGCAAGCACATTGTGCAAGAGTGCAGTCTGCCAGGAAATGTGTTTGGGCAATGGCCAATAGTATTAATTGAATAAATCTGGTATATGTTTGTGGCTGTCTGGGTCCTGTCTGCTTCCTAGGTGGCTCAATTGTCCAGTTTGTGCACTGCCACTCTGTGCAAATGAAATGCACATAGCCAAAGCCATTTATTCTAAGCAGCACATTGTGCAAACCAGGGCCCCCAACAAAATTTTGAAAAAGTATGAAAAATGGAGAATTAGTTGAAATGTGGAAAATCATTCTATGCCATACACAGTAGAAACTGTTAGTACACATGAGATATGACTACATAGGTCTGGATGCCAACTCTCACTGCAATGCAGCATCAGAAAACAGGAGTGAGCACTTATCCATCTTTGCCCAACAAACAGCTTTCCAGCAAACACATTATGTAATTTCTCACACAACCAAGTGTAACTAAATGTACACTGATATCAGGGCATGACCTGTTACTTGCAAATGTATTCTATGTAATATATTTGGATGTAGTGCACTTAGTGATCACTCAACCT
The DNA here is from genome assembly GCF_019279795.1 of Protopterus annectens. NCBI lineage: Eukaryota > Metazoa > Chordata > Ceratodontiformes > Protopteridae > Protopterus > Protopterus annectens. Next base: position 1,086,281,918 of record NC_056726.1, read on the forward strand.
GTTATGATTATTCCTTACAAATATACAGCTGTGTCATACCTTTCTGTGTTTCTTGGTCGTTATCTATCCAGTACTCAGAGACATGCAGTATGTAAGCCAGTATATATTGCTTACCTTAAAATGTGTGAGGATATTAACTGGGAACACTATGATATGCAGTTGCTATGAAATTATTGGCAGGTTGGATGGGACAAACAAGAACAGACTGCTTTTTGGGGGGGAGCAAAGTTGGGTTCCTGTCATGGCACATGCAATGGTATAATGTTCTTTCAAGGGGGTGGATTCAGGCTGAGCTACTGCTATGGCAGAAACAAGGATATGTTGCTGTTGTTACTATTCTTGTCTTACATCCTGCTGGTTTGATCTTCTGTGGGTGGTAAAGATGGAAACTGCTAGGTGTCTCATTACTTTTAAGCTTCTCTCTGATATGATTTCCTATTACAAACATGTGGTGCTAAACTGAGACCATGCAGTGATTATCATTACTTTGGGAAGCTATCAACATGTGAGTCTTTGAGACCTGAGGCCTACTACTTGCTAATGGACACACACAAGTCAAATCACTCTTTGCTGTCACATGTGACATTAATTTATGTACAAATCTCCCACTTTGCAGTTTCTTACTGTACCAAGTGATGAAATACAAGGACATCATAATATTATTATACAATGCACTACATGTGCAGGACTTACCTTGTAAATGCAGCAGTTGCCACAGTGCTAATTTAGAACTGACAATGATGCAAGCAGTATGTAGCCAATACATGGGTAGTTAAAGGCTGTGGCTCTGAGCTGAGGCCAGCAGAGGTTTGAGGGTACCTGTATTGTGTCCCTGTTCACCCTCTAACACTCTACAATGTCCATGTTGTGTATGTTGTGATAAGTTAAATGTGGCCTGAAAACTCTTCTCTGTCTTGGCCTAAGCATTGCCTGCAGCCTGTAGCGCATACAAAAGGAGCTAAGCTGCAGCAGCTCCTAACATTCTGTCTGTGTAGCACAGTATGGAGTCTACATGGTTGCTTTATAACTTCTTGAATAGCTCCACCAGATTGGTTGATTAGCATGCAATTCAGCTGCTTATGTTGTAATTGAATAATGTGAAGCAAAGCCTTTTACACTATTATCTGTATGCATTAGTTAGAAGCATGCTGATGGCATGGCCATGTTTGTCAAACCATTTGAGAGGTACAAATTAGTGACAATACATAAAAACAGAAGGCTGTGTGATACATATATATACATAGAAATGTTTCAGGGACAGGTCCTTTGAATGCATGTTTAGCATTTCAAATATGTTTTATTAGCAAAATGGTTCATGTGCCATTTCTTTAGTGAGTGGGGGCAAGGAAAGAGAATTTACTGTTATTTCATAAACTAGAATGGATTGTTCTTTTTTAGGGGGAGTACAGTTGGGTTACTGCTATGGCACATACAAAAATATGTTGCTCTTGCTATTCTCCTTGTTTTGCATCCTATCTGTTGTTACTATTTCACATCTGTATTATGTTTTCTATTTTACCAGTGTGTACTACTGACTGCCTACTTTAACTGTTTTATCTGGTAAAGTTACTTTGTAGTTATGGGATACTTATGTGTATTATCATTCTGTTGTCTTTTAGGAGCAAAAATATCAGTGAGGTGCAGACCACCCTTCCATGAGACCGAGAATACAACCATTGTGGATGTGCTCCATCAACATGGTGCTTTTCTTCTCGGAAGGGGTCATCCCAATAGGTCAGATAGGCTGAGACTATGGCAGCAGATTGTTGATAACATAAATACTGTAGATGACCATGGCCATACTAATGTGTAGGTTCACCACAGGGCAACTGGCATGCTAACATCTGCACAGAGGTGTGCACCTGCTGTTGCAGAGACCAGACGGTAACCGGTGATGAATCCACTGCAGAACCACCTCTCACCCCAGTGAGGAATTTCTGGTGAATCTTCTACAACAGGACAACTTACAGAAAAGTGGCCTACAATATGTGATTGATGTGGATGCATCTCCTTCTCAGTCGCAGGAAGAACATCCAGTTAGGTTTAGTTATATGACCAGATGAATACTATTGTATAGTAAAACAATTGAAATAAAATTTACTTCTGTGTCACATGTCTTTTTGGTGGGGGGGTTGAAGATTGGTGCAGTGATAAGCCCAGTTTAGAGTTGTCAGACATGTTCTTGTTGAACTAACATGTAGTGCAGCTTGAGAGTGTACATGTAGTACCCCCTGTCTTACTGTTAAATGTGATGATGTTGGCCTTACCTCTTGCTTAATTTATTTCAGGACCATCAGGAATCCAGCTATGCCTCCTGCAGATGGTAAGCCAAATCAAGTTATTTCAATACTGCAGATCAGTTTCTAGAAATATAATGTGTCATTTTAGGCCTGTTGTGTGTATTGCTGTACTGTCTGTAAAAGTGGCAGCACTATTTGTTTAGCATATAGTGCACCATAGTAGTGCAGGTATTAATGTATGCCCCTGTTTCTCCCTTTTTATGACAGGTGTTCATGACAGTGGGATTGTGGGCCTTCCGCCACTTGATGTCAGTGTCTCATCAGGCAATGATGATGATGTTGACAAAACTGAGGCACAGTCAGGGGGTGTAGAGTTGAACCTGACACAGAGGTTGACATCCAACCCCCCCCTTCTTTTTCTCCAGGCAAAGCCAGTAGGTCTATGCCTACACAGTCCACTGAGGCCACAGATGTGGGACTGGTGAAGTGTGATGACATTGAGCAGGGAAGTGTAGCTACTGTGGCTTCATTGCCTGTTGAGTCTGGCCATAGATAAAGTGGTGGGGGGTGCCACACAGGAGGGTTGATAGGGTTGCTTGGAGGGGGCCTACTGTTCCTTTTCCACCTGATGCAGGTGTCTCTTCCCATGTCACACAATGTATGTTTAGGGCTGTCATGGAGGCACAGGCATGTTCAGAAAGGTGCTCCAGACAAATGCTCAGGGTTGTGAATGTGGCATGGTCTGACATGCGTGACTGCCCCCACTATGTTGTTGATACCCTGGATCGGATGAATGATATGTTGGAATAAGGGGTGTCTGTGATGGACCAAATGGTGTCTGTCATGGAAAGAACAGATAGCCAATATGGGTGTTCTCAATCATGTTGCCATAGTGACAGTACTTCTGCTGGTCCATTGGTGAGTGTGTAGTCCACACCCAGACATGGCAGGCCATGGGGCCATGGGTCCTGGGCATTCCCATGAAGGGAGCATATCTAGCAGAAATCAGTCACACTCAGGTAGCAGCACTCCATCTGACCTTGGGTGTGGAGGTGTGAATGCAACTCCTGGCAGAGCCAGTTCTCATGGTCAGGTCAATGATGAAGAACTGCCACTTCTACCATGCATGGCTCACAACTATCCAACATACCAAGACATAGAGCTAGCTCTGAGATTGGCTGTGTTCATGCAGACTCTCACACACCACTTTCACATGGTGGACCTCTACAGACAAACACACAGCCTGCCTGCTTCCCTTTCCTCCCTCACACACACTCACAGACCTTTTGTAACAGCCTCAGCCTCCTGCCCCCAGCACCCTGTGCAAGTAATGATAACTGTGCCATATTAATGTTTTCTCTCATTTGGATTTAGAGATACAAAAGCTTTGTGTCTGATGCACAGGGTGCATAGCTACATCAGTGCCTAGTATATCTGCATTGTGTTGTTGAACTGATAATTGAACCTGTCACTTATATTTGTCTTGCCAGGTTGTACAGTGGATAGCATCATCATGTCAGTGCTTTCTAGTGCATTCTCTTGAAAGGGTTGTGAAGTCAGGAACTGTGTGTCATTACTTTATAACTTTTCTCTTTAATGCTGTCCAGTACATACATATGGCACACATCAAAAGACACACCATCACATTCAGATCTCAGGATTGCATGACAGCACTGTAGTCAAACTCATTAGGATAGCAATATAGTATACTACTCCCTTTTGCATGAACCTCATCAGGCACATGTAGCAGCTGGGCAGAGCACAGGATTTTCTCATCGAGATGACACAGGGCCTACAAACCATGACATGCTATATGTGGGTGGATTAAGAGACATGTCATTGTCATTTGTCTGGTATCGCATTAAGTTGTGACTGTTATTCTGAGCCACTTATTTTTGGTTTAAGTACTTGGGCTTCAGGCGAGTTTTGTAGTCTACACTCTTGTGGGAGAAGATGGTAGCCTCTGTCCTTCTGAGATGGAAATTGCTAGTTGAATACTTAATGTGTCTGTTGCTCTAAATGTCTGTGTTATGGTTTAAGCACTTGGCCTTCAAACCAGTTATTTTACATTAGGAAGGTTTGTGGTCTAGACTCTTGTGGCAGGAAAGGATAGCCTACACTCTTCTAAGCTGGGAATTGTTGGTTGAAGGCTTATTATGTCTGTTATTCTAAAAGTGTCTTAGTTCTGGTTTAAGCACTTGGGTTCCTCTTGGGTTCCAGACAATTTATTTCACACTAGGAAGGTTTGTTGTTTACACTGTTGTTGGAGTATTCTACTGAACTACTGCTTTATTTAAACTTTTTCTGCTGTTGTGACTGCTATTTTCTGCACTTTGAATTTCTAGTACTTCTGCATTTTCTAGCATATACTTGATTCAGGCTTGCTGAATCTAGACTGTTTGGTATCAGTTGAGCACTAAAACCTGCCCTCTTACATTAAGAAGGCCCCCTGAACCCTGTGGCAGAAGTATGCAGCCAAGGACCAATCTGAGTTGGGGATTGCTGGATTAAGGCTCACTCTTGGCCTTTCCCTTTGTTTACTTTTTTAAAATCATTTAACTTCACATGTATTCCAGCTTTGTGCTTGGATGGGTTTGCTCTCAGTTTACCGGAGCTGCTCAGAGCTTGCACTGCTGCCATGCCAGAAACTCAGATGTGCATTGGGAAACATTGACACATTTTTCTACCCCCAGCCCTTCATAGCACAGACACTTTTTGTTGGTCTTACACTAAAACCTGGTCCATATAGTCCACTCCCCACTAGTTACTACAGAACATACCTTCCATAACAGATGGACAGTTTCCCACCATTTCTCCAGGCAGCTGGATTGACATGGGCATCCTGAGGAAATGTAGCAATTGCCTCATTTATACTGACAACCAGTTACTGTAAAACTAATATAACATGTGAGAGCTGTATCTATACTATGAATTTGGAATCAATTTCTCTCACATAACAACAAACCAGATACTAAAGGTGTTGCCAGCACACACATTTCACCTCTTGCACATAACAAGCTCACAACACATAAACCCACTTATGTGGGGGTACTTGCTAGAAACCCACCTAAAGATCAGAGACCTCCCAAGTGAAAACCTACTGTACACACTGCAGACCCAACAGAATCTCCCTCACATAAAAATACACACCAGTGTCTCGGCAAATAAGAACTTCAGGGAAAACACCTCAAACCCAAATGTCTTGTTCATAAGCAACTCCATAGTGAGACATAACCCCTTGCCAGGCTGGACAAGGAGAAGGTCATGGTCAGCTGCCTGTCTGGTGCCAGGGTCCATCAGATTACACAGGCACCCAAGTCTCTCAACAAGTACCATTATGACTCTGTCATAGACCATGTTGCAGTGAATGACTGGAGACATACCTCACTGTACTATATGAACAGAGACATGACTAAGCTCTCAGATTATCTGTCCCAGGCAGGTATTTCCCTAGCCCTAAGCAGCATACCAACTTCACCCAAGATGATGCCTCAATATAAACAATACATGATTGACTTCAACAATTCGCTTAGCTGCTGTTGTAAATCCATTGGGATTCAGTATCTGTCAGCCTGGAAAGATATGGATGACAGACCATACTGCTTTGTCAGAGATGCTCTTCACCTGTCACCTCTTGTCTTTTGGTTGCTGGCAAAGGTACTTGCCTCTCCCATAGTGGCCTTTTTAGGCAATGTCAGAACAACTAAATTCACAATGTAAAGGCATCCAATAGAGATAAACTGAAGGTTATAATGCTTAATGCAAGGAGTATAAATCAGAAACTGCACTCAATGGAAGAACTCCTTATCTTGGAAGATGTCCATATCTGTGCAGTCACATAGAAATAGTTCAAGGCCACTAAGAGCCCCCTGTCCATGCAAGCCTACAATACCTTTCACACATTCAGATATCAAAAAAAGCATTAAAGAACCAAAGCGGGAGGTGCATACATCTTCATTAAAGACAAATACTCAGCAAGACTGGTCAAACATTACGACTCCATAATGCTACATGAAGTCCAACTAACTGTACGTAAAATCCCCTTCCACATCATTGTTAGCTACAGTTCACCCACCATGAACCACAAGTACCACTCTGTCTACCTGGACCTACTTGAGTCACTCACTATACAGCCAAACACCTTGGTAATGTGAGATTTCAACTATCCTTCTATCGATTTGGAATCATATATGTGCTTAGTCACACTCATACTAACATTCCTGGACTTTGTTAATACACCTACTGTATAGCAGTTAGTCTACAACCCCACAAGGGGCTTGAATGTCCTAAACTTAGTACTTACCAAGAAAGTGGTTCTTTGCACTAACTCCTGTGTGTTGGCCCCCCTGTAAATGTCAGATAACAATTCAGTGTTTTTCATATTCACAATCATACCTCATACCCCATCAAGAGCAGAAAGGATGAAACATTTGTCCAAACAAACTATAGCCTCCTTTCCAATGCCATAAATAGTTGCAAACCCCCTACTACCACTGTCAACAATGACTGCTCTACAGAGGTGTACAAAAATGACCTGTATAAACATCTATCTAAATGTATAGATTCAGCTGAATGTGAATGGCTCAAAACAATGTCCTCACAAAAAACAAGCCACCCTGGTGGGCATCAAGCATATATAAGTTATACAACAAGTGGAAGAAAGGAATGTCTAAGAACAAAAGGGAACTATCTTAGCAAAGGCAGAACACCCTTCACAGCTTGAACAAGAAAATTAGCTATCTTGTCAAGTCCTCTAAAGCCATATATGGACCTAAACTAGCATCCCTAGCTAAAAATAATCAGGAGGCATTCTTTAGCTAAGTCAGAAATCTAAAAGTGAATGGCCAGCTTTGTGCCAAACTAATAGTGGATGATACCTCTTATACTGGCCCTGAGGACATTCCCAACCTGCTACCAGACAGTTTGGAGAAAACTTCACCCCCCCATCCCCACCAGACATACCCCAAAGCATATCTGTCACCAGATCTCTACCTAGTATCTCCAAACAGCAATTCATTACTGCACTCTCCATGGCCAAAAACACAGCCTCTATGGGACCAGATAACATCACAGGCTGCCTACTAAATGGTCTGAAACACAGCCTAGCAGAACCAGTTGACACTCTCTTCAACCACAATGTAAGTACTGGCTTTGTCCCAGCAGAGGGGAACACAGCAACAGTAATTCCCTTGCACTGAAGGGGTCCATCAACTGACCATGGGACTATAGACCACTAAGCCTCACCAGTCATATCTGCAAGGTGATGGAGAGAATGATCATGGACCTTATCAACAAAGACAAAGGTGACCTTCAGACTGTTGTCCAGACATAACGTGGCTTCATTAACGGTAAATCATGCTTATTAAAACCTGGTGGACTACTTCGAGAATGTCACCAAAGCCCTGGATGAAGGAAAAACACTACATACAGCCTATCTTGACTTAGCCAAGGCTTTTAACACAATCCCTCACTTAGGCATCATAATAAAGTCACACATGTGGGAATTAACCCATGTCACTAGATGGGTAGCCAGCAGGATCACCAACAGAACACATACAGCCAAATTTGGGGATTTCATCTCTAGCAGTAGACCAGTTACCACTGGTGTACTACAAGGATTTGTGATAGGCCCCCTAAGTTTTGGAATGTATTTCTCAGATTCCAGGGGAAAATAGATGGCCTATGGTTTACCATGTTCGCTGATGTCTGCAAACTGGGTGCAATCACTGAGTCCCCCAATGATGATGATGATGGTGACATACTACAAAAAGGCATTACACAGACAAAAGATTTGTGCCAAAGCCACAGACTCAAAATAAATGTTAAATAATGAGGAAGTCCCTGCACATTAAAATATTAACAGTAACCCACTTAGCTGAAACCCTGTGGTCAGAGATTTGTGAACACAGGTTCATAGCAGCCTTAACTTCAATTGCCATGTGTCCATAGTGGTAAAGAAGGCCTTCTATTTTGCACATCTCATAAAAAAGGACATCACATCCAGAGCTAAGGATGTTATAGGTTCATAGGTTCATAGGTTTATACTAGGCTATCTGCCCTAAGGCATTTATAAGCCTAGCCCAAAGTTATGTGGCTTACGCCACCCCTTATGTTAGAAATAATGTGCCCATTAGTTTGTTGTGCCTCTGTCCAGCAGTGACACAGAGATGATTCCCGGGGTAAACCTACGATCTCCCATCCACCGGTCAAGATTTCTCTTGAACAGAGCCAGTAAGGTGCTCTGCCTCACATGAACCGGGATTTTATTCCACAGCATGGGGAGTCTCTGGGTGATAAATCTATCCCTCCAGCACGTCCTATTTATATCCGTGCTAAGGTTTAAGTCACTTGCTTTAGTGGTTCTGGTGGATTTGGATTTTTTGAGATGGAGCATGTCCATTAATTCCGGGTTGGTCATGGCCTTGTATGTCAGGCACAGGTCACCTCTGAGCAGACAGTATGCAACTGAATAGAGTTGGAGTTTCTTCAGTCTGGCAGTATATGACAGGTTTTGGAGTCCCTTTATCCTTTTGGTGAGGAACTTTGGGGTCTCTCAATTGCTGCAGGTGTCGGTGAGATACATCCCGAATGGGGCATTGTACTCCATCATTGGTCTGATAAGTGAAGAGTACAGGGGAACAATGACCTCACTTGATCTGGATGTGAATCCCTTCATGATCAGATGGGCAATGTAGAAGGTCTTTCGAACCACTTTAGCAACGTGAGTGTCAAACGAGAGGCCACTGTCAACCTGGGTACCCAGGTCCCTGATAACCTCTTCTGTGCTTAGTGGGTTGCTACCTATATGGTAGCTTGGGGTTACCTTGTTTTTCCCGAAGGGTATGACAATACACTTCTTTGCGTTTAACTTCAGGCCATGGCTCTGGCACCAGCTATCAGTTTCCGTGAGACCCCTCTGAAAGATGTCTGTGTCCGATGTACTATCCACTATGGCACCCAGTTTGCAGTCATCTGCAAACTTTGTCAGCCATAGTCCTCCTATGTTTGCCTGTACTTCTGAGAAGTAGATGCCGAACAATAGGGGCCAAGGACTGAGCCCTGTGGGACACCACTTGTAACCGGCTTGAGTCTGACATGGCTCCAGCAACTCTAACCCTGTGGGTTCTGTCCTTTAGCCAGTTTGCAACCCATCTTGTGACATATGGGTTTACATTTAAGATGGTAAGTTTCTCTATGATACCCGAGTGGGGTATTGTGTCAGCTTTTGCAAGGTCAAGGTAGGCTGTATGGACTGCCTTTCCCTCATCAATGGCCTTGGTAACTGTTTCGAAGAAGTCGACCAAGTTCAAAAGGCAAGATCTGCCCTTGACAAAGCCAAACTGGGTTGGGTCCAAGGTCTGCAAGTCCCCTATGTCCTTGTTTATGAGTTCCATTATGATCCTCTCCATAGCTTTGCAGACCAGGCTTGTTAAGCTTATGGGGCGGTAATTACCAGGGTCTGTAGAGGCACCGCCTTTGTGGAGTTGGACCACAGTTGCCGTACGCCACTCCTTGGGCACATATCCTGTGGTAAGACTAAGATTAAACAGCTGCCTTATGTGCAGGTTTAGTTCTTCATTGAGTTCATGTAGCACACAGCGACACCATCCGTCCCATTGATGCTGTGTTTTAGCTTTAGAGAGAGCAGCTTTCACCTGCGCATTTGAGATGTCTGGGAGGCTACACTCTGTTGGGATAGTTATCTCTCCTTTGGGGGGGGAGAGGGGGGTGAAGTTTGCACTGAACCTGTCTGCCAGTATGTTGGCAATGTCTGTGGGTTCAGTGATTTTTGTATCATTTTGGACTAATTCTGAGCATATCTGGGAGTTTCCACCCAGGTTTCTGACATAACTGAAGAAGGCCTTATGATTGTCTTTTGAACCTATGGCAATTTTTTTCTCAAAGTTGGCCTTGGATGATTTTATGAGGGATCGTAGTTTCTTGCTAGTACTGATCAAAGATGCCTTCCCTTTTTGGGATTTTGCTCTATCATGTAATAGCTTTCTCCTCTTATTGTAAAGTTTGTTTATGGCTGTGGTCCACCAGACTGGACGTTTGCCCTTGGTGGAAAGAGTCTTGGTTTTATTTGGGATTGCCTGATCCATGCAGTCCTGAAGGTGTTCATAGAAGGCATTTGTAAGGGCTTCCACAGCTTGGGTTGTGGTTTCCATTGGCCTGTGAGAGCTGTACCTATACTATGAATTTGGAATCAATTTCTCTCACATAACAACAAACCAGATACTAAAGGTGTTGCCAGCACACACATTTCACCTCTTGCACATAACAAGCTCACAACACATAAACCCACTTATGTGGGGGTACTTGCTAGAAACCCATCTAAAGATCAGAGACCTCCCAAGTGAAAACCTACTGCACACACTGCAAACCCAACAGAATCCCCCTCACATAATAATACACACACCAGTGTCTCGGCAAACAAGCACCTCAGGAAAAACATCTCAAAACCAAATGTCTTCTTCATAAGCAACTCCATAGTGAGACATAACCCCTTGCCAGGCTGGACAAGGAGAAGGTCAGTGTCAGCTGCCTGTCTGGTGCCAGGGTCCATCAGATCACACAGGCACCCAAGTCTCTCAACAAGTACCATAATGACTCTGTCATAGACCATGTTGCAAAGAATGACTGGAGACATACCTCACTGTAGTATATGAACAGAGACATGACTAAGCTCTCAGATTATCTGTCCCAGGCAGGTATTTCCCTAGCCCTAAGAAGCATTCCACCTTCACCCAAGATGATGCCTCAATATAAACAATACATGATTGACTTCAACAATTGGCTTAGCTGCTGTTGTAAATCCATTGGGATTTAGTATCTGTCAGCCTGGAAAGATATGGATGACAGACCATGCTGCTTTGTCAGACATGGTCTTCGCCTGTCACCTCTTGTCTTTTGGTTGCTGGCAAAAGTACTTGCCTCTCCCATAGTGGCCTTTTTAGGCAATGTCAGAACAACTAAATTCACAATGTAAAAGCATCCAGTAGAGATAAACTGAAGGTTATAATGCTTAATGCAAGGAGTATAAATCAGAAACTGCACTCAATGGAAGAACTCCTTACCTTGGAAGATGTCCATATCTGTGCAGTCACATAGAAATAGTTCAAGGCCACTGAGAGCCCCCTGTCCATGCAAGCCTACAATACCTTCCACACATTCAGATATCAAAACAAACATTAAAGAACCAAAGCGGGAGGTGCATACATTTTCATTAAAGACAAATACTCAGCAAGACTGGTCAAACAGTACAACTCCATAACGCTACTTGAAGTCCAACTAATTGTATGTAAAACCCCCTTCCACATCATTGTTAGCTACAGGTCACCCACCATGAACCACAAGTACCACTCTGTCTACCTGGACCTACTTGAGTCACTCACTATTCAGCCAAACATCTTGGTAATGTGAGATTTCAACTATCCTTCCATCGATTTGGAATCATATATGTGCTTAGTCACACTCATCCTAACATTCCTGAACTTTGTTAATACACCTACTGTATAGCAGTTAGTCTACACCCCCACAAGGGGTTTGAATGTCCTAAACTTAGTACTTACCAAGAAAGTGGTTCTTTGCACTAACTCCTGTGTGTTGGCCCCCCTGTAAATGTCAGATCACAATTCAGTGTTTTTCATATTCACAATCATACCTGACACCCCATCAAGAGCAGAAAGGATGAGACATTTGTCCAAACAAACTATAGCCTCCTAACCAATGCCATAAATATTTGCAACCCCCCCTACTACCACTGTCAACAATGACTGCTCTACAGAGGTGTACACAAATGAACTGTATAAACATCTATATAAATGTATAGAGTCGGCTGAATGTGAATGGCTCAAAACAATGTCCTCACAAAAAACAAGCCACCCTGGTGGGCATCAAGCATATATAAGTTATACAACAAGTGGAAGAAATGAATGTCTAAGAAAAAAAGGGAACTATCTTAGCAGAGGAAGAACACCCTTCACAGCTTGAACAAGAAAATTAGCTATCTTGTCAAGTCCTCTAAAGCCATATATGGACCTAAACTAGCATCCCTAGCAAAAAATAATCTGGAGGCATTCTTTAGCTAAGTCAGAAATCTAAAAGTGAATGGCCAGCTTTGTACCAAACTAATAGTAGATGATACCACTTATACTGGACCTGAGGACATTGCCAACCTGCTACCAGACAGTTTGAAGCAAACGTCACCCCCCCATCCCCACCAGACATACCCCAAAGCATATCTGTCACCAGACCTCTACCTAGTATCTCCAAAGAGCAATTCATAACTGCATTCTCCATGGCCAAAAACACAGCCTCTATGGAACCAGATAACATCACAGGATGCCTACTAAATGGTCAGAAACACAACCTAGCAGAACCAGTTGACACTCTCTTCAATCACAGTGTAAGTACTGGCTTTGTCCCAGCAGCGTGGAACACAGCAACAATAATTCCCTTGCACTGAAGGGGTCCATCAACTGATCATGGGGACTATTGACCACAAAGCCTCACCAGTCATATCTGCAAGGTGATGGAGAGAATGATCATGGACCTTATCAACAAAGACAAAGGTGACCTTCAGACTGTTGTCCAGACATAATGTGGCTTCATTAACGGTAAATCATGCTTATTAAAACCTGGTGGACTACTTCGAGAATGTCACCAAAGCCCTGGATGAAGGCAAAACACTACATACAGCCTATCTTGACTTAGCCAAGGCTTTTAACATAATCCCTCACTTAGGCATCATAATAAAGTCACACATGTGGGAATTAACCCATATGTCATTAGATGGGTAGCCAGCAGGATCACCTACAGAACACATGCAGCCAAATTTGGGGATTTCACCTCTAGCAGTAGACCAGTTACCACTGGTGTACTACAAGGATTTGTGATAGGCCCCCTATGGTTTGGAATGTATTTCTCAGATTCCAGGGGAAAATAGATGGCCTATGGTTTACCATGTTTGCTGATGTCTGCAAACTGGGTGCAATTACTAAGTCCCCCAATGATGTTGATGTTGACATACTACAAAAAGGCATTACACAGACAAAAGATTTGTGCCAAAGCCACAGACTCAAAATAAATGTTAAATAATGAGGAAGTCCCTGCACATTAAAATATTAACAGTAACCCACTTAGCTGAAACCCTGTGGTCAGAGATTTGTGAACACAGGTTCATAGCAGCCTTAACTTCAATTGCCATGTGTTCATAGTGGTAAAGAAGGCCTTCTATTTTGCACATCTCATAAAAAAGGACATCACATCCAGAGCTAAGGATGTTATAACTCCTCTGTACTCATCCCTCATCAGACAACTAACAGAGTACAGTGCTCCCTTGTGTATGTAGTTCACCAGACACCTACAGCAGCTGGAGAACCCTCAGGGGTTTCTCAACAAGAGAATTCAGGGCCTGCAACACATGACCTGCATAGACAGACTGAAGGCCCTGTCACTGTACTCTGTATTTTATAGGCTTCTGAGAGGTGATTAATGCCTGCCCTACAGAGCATTCTCAGATCCTGGCCTAATAGAAATGCTGCATATCCACAAGTCATATGGGACAAGATTCACTCACTCTAGGCATCTTAACCTAGCCTGCAACATTAACAGGGCATATTGGAGTGTCAGATATGTCTCCCAGAGATTGCCACTCCTCTGGAAAACAATCCCAATTCACATAAAACAGAGCTCCTCAATGAAACTATTTAAGCTTAACTTAGCCAGCTGGATGGGCAAACATAAATTAATCTTGGGTGTTTCACCCATGTCCCTCTTGGATAAGTGCAGTTGGTGATGATCATATACTTGCACTGCAAATATAGACCATACAAGCTGATCAATAAGAGAACAATGGTATAACATTGCTAGGCTTATAAAGGCCCACGGGCCAATAGCCTAGTAAGCTCCTATGAACCTAAGGTGATGTCTGCCTGGAGTCCAGGCCAGTGACTGACCCTGTCCTGGTGGGATGGTTGTATATGGAATAATCTGATACAGCTGATTACATCAGCATTGCCTGTTGAGCATATGGTGGTACATTAGCATTGTCTATTGAGCAATACCCCTACCTATCAAAGTACACAGACTACTGAACACAGTACTATATGCAAGTGCCACTGCACAAGTCTGACTTTTATATGTCTGCAGGTCAGCTTATAAGGGATGACATCAGCAGGCCATGTATGAGACAAGAGATTGGGAGGGATGCATGACATGGATGTGTAGACTTCTGCAAGTAGGAAAAGACTAGCAAGCCATGCCATTGGAGAAGTAACTGTGGGATAGCACATCTACTCATACCCATTTGACAGCAGGGAGAACAGAACCCTACCTAAGTACACAGACTACAGAACACAGTACTGTATGAAAGTTCCGCAGTACAAGTCTGACTTTTACATGGCTGCAGGTCAATCTATAGTGAAAGAAATCAGCACTGCATGTTGGAGAGAAGAAGTTGGGAGGCCTGCCTAAAATGGATGTGCAAGCATGTGCAAGTATCAAAATACTGTCAGTGTGAGATTGGGGCAGTAAGTGCAGGGTACACACTTGATCTTCTGACTGGACACACACACACACACACACACACACACACACACACACACACACACACACACACACACACACACACACACACACACACACACACACACACACACACACACATGCACACACACACACACACACACATGCACACCACACACACACACACACACACACACACACACACACACACACACGCACACACACACACACACACACACACACACACACACACACACACACACACACACACACACATACACACACACACACACACACACACACACACACACACACACACACACACACACACACACACACACACACACACACACACAGAGAGAGAGATACCCAGTTGACTGTAATGAGAAAAGAACCCCTACTTCTCTAAGGACACAGACTATAGAACATGATACTTTATGTAAGTGCCACAGCACAAGTCTGACTTGTATATTTCTGCAGGTGAACATATACTGGATGATAGAAGAAGGTGGGAGGCCTGCCTAACTTGGATGTGTAGGCAGGTGCACTTATCAAAATGCTGGAAAGCCATGCTATTGGAGAGGTAACTGTAGGATAGCACATCTATTCTGCTGAGTAGAGGCACACACATACACAGTTGGCCACACTGAGAACAGAACACCTACCTTTCTAAGGTACACAGACTATAGAACACAGTAGTCTATGCAAGTGCCATGGAATAAGTCTGACTTTTACATCTGCAAGTCCACTTATAGTGGATGACATCAGCAGTACATTTTGGAGAGAAGAAGGTGGGAGGCCTGGATGAAATGGATGTGTAGGCAGGTTCAAGTATCAAATTGGGGTGGTAACTGCAGGATACAGAGTTTTTTTTGGCTGGACACATACACACATGCATACACAGTTGATTGCAGTTAGAACAGACCCCCTACTTATCTATGTATACAGACTACAGAACTCAGTATTTTATGCAAGCACCACAGCACAAATCTGACTTTTACATGGCTGCAGGTTAACTTATGGTAGATGGCATCAGCAGGCCATGTGGGAAACAACAGGTTGGGAGGCCTGCATAGGCACATAGATTCATAGGTTCATGTGAGGCCAGTAGCCTAACTGTAGAGTGTGTTCTAGGTGTGTAGAAACGTAGCTGTGTAAAAACACAAGTACCCTTATTAAGCATAGTTGGATGTTTGAGTTTAGCAGAATAAGGTTGTCAGCGCCACCAACTAGACCTGTCCATGAGGGTGCACAGAACATTATATATTACACTTTGTAGTATGGTTGATATATGTATGTAAAAATACTGAGTCACTAAGGTTGTATAGCTTGGGCGGGTCATCACATGTATGTATTTTGAATATATGATGTAGACTGAGAATATGCAATGTTTCCACATGTAGTTCTATGTCATACAGAGGAAATGGACAATAAACACTAATAAGAAAGCATCATATATACAGTTCCATAGTGCAGTGAGCAGTGATTAACAAAGTATACATGCATGCAAGTTACACCTGTTTGTGCATTGGTGAGCAGTGCACAAATGCAATCAGCATTGCTACCATCAGTAAAAATGATACTATATCTCATATACTGTATTCAAAACTCAGGACCCTGCATATGCCAGTTCTACACTTACACCTGCCTGTTGCCACAAGAATGTTGAGGAAACAGTTGTTTATGTTGCACTTTATTGCTGTAAACTGCAATGTCACAGCATTAAAACAAAAGTTGCATACTCTGTACTAGAAGCCAGTACCATGTATACTCAAGGTTGGGTTTTCATGATGGCCAAGGGCATTAATTGAATATATGATGAATGTAATGTGTGACACTGTAATGCAGTAATCTGCGGTACTGATGAATTTATTTCTATATGTATTTAATATGTAAAATTTATATTTTCTGTTGGAGCTTTTCTCCTCAGGCTGCCACTGAAAATGGGCTTTTGTAGCCCAGTCGGACAAACCCGGTCAACAAATATAAAATAAATAAAATAAATTAAAAAATCAGGTTACTATTTTTGGCCATCTGCTTCATAGGTGGTCCACCGTGCTTCACCCAAACCTGATAAGCACAGCCATTATCCACTTATTCTATTTGCACTATGTGGCACATCATGCAAAAAGGGCAATGAAAAAAGAGAGTAATAAGAAAGAAAATACTTATGAGTAAAATAAGTGTCTGCTGTCACATGTTAAGGTACTTTCTGGACAAACCTACCACTATTTACATCATTACTGCACCAAGTTAAGATATACAAGGATATGCTATAGTATTATTACATAATATGTTTTAGGTTCAGGACTTACCTTGCAAATGCAGCAGTTGAGACAATTGTTTTCAGGCCTAGAATTTCTTATATCTACTCCCATGGGATGGAAGAATGCAGGAAAAACAAGAATGTAGACTAGATGGATGCTTTAGAGCTTGTTGAATAGCTCCAGCATACTGAAATCATCTGCTTATACTGTAATTAGCAGCTATGAAAAACATCTGCTACTTTACTGAATATATGAACTCTGTTAGTGCCCATTGGTGTACGATATGCACCTACATGCTAGTGCTCGCACTGACGTTGAGCTAAGGTGAACAAAGAGAGCTTACTACTTTTGTCCATGCTTGTTAAATGCAGTTCAAAAAGAAGAGGAAAAGTTGCAGATACCCAGGACCTTCTATACTCTAGCCCTGCACATACACATACGGCCACAGGAATAGTTATGTGATATACATCAAGAAACCTGCCATTCATTCCTCCATTTCTCATGATTGTGGTAAGTGCCATATCACAGAAACAAGGACAAAAATTAAAAAAATAAAATTTAAATTAATGTGGACAGAGACAAACAATAAAGAAGATGACACAGAACTTGTGAATTGTACACTGCTTGCGTGCACTTTTACACTTCACAAACCTATATGTACACCTCTGTAAGTGTAACTTGATGCACCCTCCTGATGTTATCATTCACTGCAGCCATGCATTCAACAGGAGCATTGCAGAAGTGCCTACATGAAGTGAACATCCCTATGCACTTGCAAGTTTTTGGGATTCAGCAGTTCTAATGAGTTTTGACCACATTTGCATCTTCAGCGTGTTGACTGCCCTGAATCTTCACGGTTGGTAACCGTGTAGGCAGGGAAACTGGAGGGGAGCCTAATGTTGTACAGTCAAGGGAAGGTATTACTCAGGCATATATATGTATACACAGGAATTCAGGTTTGGGATTCTATATTTCATGCATTTACACTTTTAGCTGTCTACGTTAGTTATGATTATATTGTTCATTTGGGGCTGGGGTGCAAAGCGATATTTATGTCATAGCACTTAATAAGGACTTCTTGCTATTTTTAACATACTTTTCTAGCACCCAACATGTCTGGGAATGTCATAATATGTGTGGGGTTACATGTTAGGGTCTGTTCTGTACAAATGTACTGAAAAGTACTTGCTCTGTTTCCCATGTAGACTGCTGTATTCCATAAACTTTTGCATACATGGCAAACACAAGCACAGATTCTACACAGTTACTTTACAATTTATTGATTTGGTCCACCATGTTCATTTTCTTCATTAGCATACAATTCAACTACTTATGCTGTAATTTGCATGCCATGAAAGTTTCTGTGTTTGCACATGAGTGCTCGTCACTATGCAAAGCTTACTGAATCTAAAACTTTTTATAGCCGTGTAGGCATCGCTACCAAAATTATCATGCAGGCTTTATTGAATTCCCCCTATATCTTTTAAATTATTGAAAATGAAAAAAAATATATTCCTTAGCATTTTAATAATAAAAGAGAGACTGTATTAAGCGAAAGCTTGGAGATACCTATAAGAAATGTTCTAGTTATTATTTGTTATCCGGCAAAATGGGCTGTATCATAGAACAGTTTAAGGCACTGTTTGAGGCACTATATCAGGATTAAATATAACATATATGGACCATGTAATGTCTCCAATTAACTATTATTTTTTTGGAAATAAACTAGAGTATCATATCACAGGAAATTATAAAAACTCCCCAAACACTGTGACAAAAACTCACATGTGAACCGTGCAGTCACACAGTATTCACATTCAGGCTGATGGGAATAAATCAAAAGCTACAGAAAGTTCAGAAGGAGTTCATCTAAGCAAAGCTTTGTATAACATTGGCAGGGATTTATTAAAGAGAGTTGTAGCTAGGGCAAGGCAAAGAAGGTGGCTGCCACTGGTGCAAGTTGTTAGAGGGCATAATTGTCTTAAAGGTCCCTAATACATGGAATTCCCTTCTCAAGATAGTTTAAGTTTTGTTGTAGCATTACACTTGCAGTAATCCTTCTTGTTGTTATCACATCAACAGATTTGCAGTGCCCTGTATAGACACAAGTACCCAAAATTTATATTTTATGTATAAAACTTCCCTTAAAACTGATGTGGAAACAAACTTACAGCATCTAGTTTGCACATTGAACAGTGATAGTATCAAATCTTAGCATAATCTAACCTGGTTTAGTGCTAAACCCAAGAGACCACCCAAGGCAACCTCTGTATAATCCAGTTCACAACCTACAATAGTCCACCAGAATACAAGTCAGTGCAACATGTATATGTAGTTCCCAAATCTCTCCTTACCCAGCTTGATAGATATGGGCATCCTGAGACAGTATAGAAATTGCCTCATGTTCACAGAAAACCATTTAATCCTTAAGGAAAACAAACACAATATGCAATAGATGCACATACACAATTTCATTAAAAACAAAAAAATCTCACATACAAACAAGGTTGTCAAGAACATGCACACTATATCCATCACACATAGTGTACTCCACACACATAGAACAACCTATGCTGAAGCCCTAAAAAGCAATACTTCCAAACTTCAAAGACCTCATAAACATATAAAAGGTAGGGCATGTCTATTAAACTTGGTCAGCTTCTTTGAAACAACAACCAAAGCCATAAATGAGGGGAAGACACTGCACACCGCCTATCTTGACCTAGCCAAAACATTCAACACTATTCCCCACTCATGCACAATAGATAAACTCTCTCAGCTAGGCATCAACCTGTATGTTACCAGATGGGTAGCTAAATGGCTCACTGATAGAACTCACTCAGTCATAATAGGGGAATCCACCTATAGTAGTAGACCCGTAACAAGTGGTGTACCCCAAGGATCAGTCTTGGGGCCTCTACTGTTTGGGATATTCTTTTATGAGGTGCAAGATAAAACCAGTGGTCTATGGCTAACCGATTTTCAGATGACTGCAAGCTAGGTGGTGTCTTAAATTCCCCTAGTGATGTAAACATCCTCAACAGGGCCTTACCCAAACTAATGACTGGTGCCAGGAGCATAGCCTCAAACTGAATGCCAAGAAATGCATCATTATCCCCTTTATGGAAAATGGTGTCCCCACTAATTATCACATTAATAACAATGTACTAAGCACACAAGCAGTCATGAAGGGACTTGGGCACCCAGGTTGATAGCAACCTGACGTTTAACCAACACATTGCGTCGGTTGTATGGAAGGCATTCTACATGCCCCACCTCATAAGTAAGGGTATTTCATCCAGGAACAAGGAGGTCATAACATCCCTGTACTCCTCCCTAATCAGACCCATTATCGAGCACAATGCCCCCTTCGGCATGTACCTTGCCAAGCACGTGCAGCAGCTGGAGTGACCACAGAGGTTCCTGACCAGAAAAATCCAGGGTCTCAAACACCTGTCCTATACGGATAGGCTAAGAGCCTGTCCCTTTACTCAGTCTTGCACAGACTGCTCAAAGGTGACCTGTGTCTGGCATACAAGGTCATCTCAGACATAGCCCTGATGGAGTTGCTGCATATCCATAAGTCAATATCCACTCGGGCAACCTACACACAAGGGCTAAACCTGGTCTGTGATGTTAACAGAACCTGGCGGTGTAGATTTGTGCCCCAGAGACTCCCCCATCCATGGAATAGACTCCCTCTCCATGTTAAGCAAAGTACCTCTCTAGCTCTCTTTAAGAGGAATCTGGACAACTGGATGGGAAACACAAAATACATCCCTGGGATCCCACCTGTGTCCCTGCTGGACAGGGGAAACAGGTGCTGACCTTCTTGGAACATGGGAAGAATTCTTGGCTCAGCTAATACAGGCCTCCAGGGCAATAGCCTAGTATCATCCTCTGAACCTATGAACCTAGGTAATGCTTATCCACAAAGCACTCACTAACAACACCAAAGACCACACATACTCCTAAGTCCAGTGCAGAGCAAAGATCGAATCCCATAAGACAAGCCAACACATTACCCAGGACACTTGTCAGAGAGGACTCTGTTGTATGATACATAAATGACCCACTCACAAGAATGTACAAGGAGAAGATAACAGTCAGTTGTTTTTCTTGAGCCAGGATCCACCAACTTAGGCACTTACTGCAACACGGACGGGTACCAGTATGAATCTGTCATAGTTCACGTGGGTGTTAATGACCTGACACGTACTTCCCAAAGACTATATGAAGAGAGACACTGTTGATCTCTCTGAATATATATCTCAAGCGGGTATGTGTCTTGCACTGAGCAGCATTTTTCCTTCATCAAGGATGATGCCACAGTATGAGCAAAAGATGACTGACTTCAATAATTGACGTAGTTTCTGGTGTCTTTCCAGGAGGAGTCAATATCTCTCAGCACAGAAGACATGGTTAACAGAACACATTGCTTTGCAAAGGATGGTCTGCACCTCTCTCTCCTAGGCGTCTGTATATTGGCTAAAACTTTATCCACCCCATTAGACCCTTTTTAGGCAATGCCAAATTGACAAACCTACCAACATAGCAAATAAAGCTCAAAGAAACTTAAAAGGCAGCACACATCAGCGGGCCAGACTGGTGGTCAATGGTGCAATCTTCACTGAGCAAACTGACATGGTGAATTTGCTTGCTGACAAATTTATCTCAGACTTTACTACTCACTCACCCCACCACCCTGCATGAAATACCTACTAGCATGCCCTCCTAGTTATTGACATGGATCAGGTTTTGGCAGCACTCACTAAGCCAAATAAAAAAATTCAAGCTTGAGTTTTCCTTTTCCTGTAACTTACCTAGAAATAAAGGTCACATATTCCTGCAACCAGATGAAGTATGGCCCAATGTAGCACTGGCATAGATATGACAGAAAAACAAATACGATTTTGGACAGATGTTCAACATGGGATCATTAAATGGAAATGTAATATGTAATAGATGAAAATCACATGGAGTGGGGAGTATTAAAATATAAATCCGGACACTGACTCATAACATTTTTTAGATAATTTAGCAATAACATTATTATTTCTTTCTCACTTACTCTATGTCTGGCAACAAGTACATCATACTCATTGACAATGTATACCATTTCCATACCTGAAGACTGACATGGTATGCTGGCGGCCATTCAATCTGTTCTGAAACTGAAATTTCTATATGGTGTCATATGCATCCACAAACAAAGACATCAGCATTTTATTTGTTTGTTTGTTTATATGTTTATTTACAGTTTATGTATTTTGGCTGCATTAGTCTCACTAGGTCTAGTTCCTATTTTCAGAAGTCCTAAGTGGTACTCATATTGATTAAGGGAGATTTGGCCAGGCTACCAGGGAAATTCTGTTACTCTTTGCTTTGTCGGAAATTATTTTAGTATTGGCTTAACCTACAAAGGCTGATGTGTTGGAAATTAATGCTGAGCAGGTGTTAATCTGTGTATCAATGGAGTTATCATCTGCCAAGTGACACTGTTTGGAGGAGGGTTAGATAACACAGCACTGGTAGAGGAAGATCTGGTAGATGCTGCTGAGAATTCATATAGTGCTGCAGCACAGAAATAGTTCCCTTGGATAAAAATAGACAGAGAGAGATGCTCTGGTGAAATACAAGATACAGAACCTGCAGATATATGAGGAGAAAATGTGAGCAGCAAGGTGGTGTGACAGAAGTGCCAGAGGAATGAAAAGTTCAACAGGTCAGTAAAGACACTGATAAACAAGAACACTATACACACCCCTATGCAGTATCTATTGATGAACATGAAGCAGCGTGCAATTATAAAACTGAGACCAGTCGTACGAATAAGAGGTAAAAATGATGATGCAGTAAACAAGTACATATTCTGGGATAAATTAGTTATGTGCATTAGTTTTAAACCTCCAGAAGTTAATTCCCTGATTTGTTTAGGGAATGGAATATTTTATGAGCTAACTCTGAAATGTCTCATTCACTAGAAATATGTATGGGCTGGTTGAAAAGAAAAGAAAAAGGATTTGTACTCACGGGCTGAATATCATTTCAGAAGAATCAGTGAGGTGGAAAAGAAGAAAGCAACCATTCAGTTTCTAACTGATGACATTTCAAAGACGAATTAAAGAATGTTCTAATCACTTATGTGTGACTGTTGAAGCTGTAGATGGAGAAATGGATGAAAGAGTCTTTCAAACTGGGGTGTGGGTACTAGATTTGACTTAGAATATTGCAGATAATAATATGAAGCATTTCCTTGTCTAATAAATATGAAAGGAAAAGGAGACAGTAAGCTATGGATAGGCAACTAAAATGTATTACTTCTGTTGAGATGAAAGACCCTTACTAAATGACTGTGGCAAGAAATGCTGTAGCCAGTATGGTGACAATTCTTTAAAAATTTGCAAAATGAAATGTACAAGATGTTTTGCAAGAAGGAAAGCTGTGGTTGGACTATAATATGTGGAGACGAAGACGGGGAGAATGAAGAGATGTAAAATAGCTATATTATCAAATGGAGCAATATCTGAGGGAGGGACGTTTTTCATTGAATGAGGCTGAATTTGAAAGTGAAAGAAATGCTGCTGAACAAGAAAAGTGAAATGATAATGTTAAAAGTACAGCAAAAGTACCTGTAGAACAGATACTAGTGTCTGCAGACCAAACAGGAGGTTGAGGGACAGGGTGATGTGGGATAGCGGGTGGTCTTGTAAGCATGACTTGGGAGAGGTGTGGAACTGTGACTAAACAAAAAAAGTTATCTGGCTGCATTTTTAAATTTGTTCTGGGACCTTAGTCTTCTATTTTAATTTGCAGTTGTGGGAAGATTATGTTTCTACATTATTCTGCACTTCTATTTCCACAAGTAAAAGAATTGTCTCTGCTCCAGTTTTTGCTTCAGTGTTTTTATATACTGCATATCATTTACCTGCTTAAAGTTGCATTGTATGCCTGCCTCATCTCCAGCCAGGGTTGCCAGACGTCCCTATTTGAGCGGGACTGTCCCAGGATCAGCAGCCTAATCTCGAGTACTGCACTGTCAGTTAAAATGCCGGTGAAACAGCCTCAGCTTTTTTTTTTTTTTTTATTGGCCTATATGCCAGTAATTGAGCCAATCAAAAAATTGCAAAGCAGAGCTACTTGTGTTTAATGAGGAAAGACTTTTTTTTTTGTCTTTACTTAGTGTGAAGGACCTTTTTTCTTTTTGGTCCCTACTTGTCCCTTTACAAATCTGGCTACCCTGTCCCCAACTAACACATTAAGCTAAAGTTTCTGAAAGAGCTCCGATATTGGCTTTATTTAACTGGATGCCGGTCTACCTACCATGTGTGTCTGGCACACTAACCCTTATTGTAATCTGATTTCCAAAGCCACTCCCTTCACTTTCATTGCTATTATCTGCTGTATAAGTTATTTATGTTGTCTTCCCACCCACTGTTTTCCACAAATCCATTATTCTGAGTGCCCGGCCAGCAAACCAGTATTGTTCTTGAGAAAACTTCATTTATTACATATTGAAACCTGCTCATTTTCCTAGAGCTCAGCAAAGCTTGGAGTCCTAACCTTTTTATTTTTTTATTTATCATTTTGTTGACTGGGAAAGTCCGACTAGGTTCCACAGAGTCTGTTTTCAGCGGAGGCCTGGGGAGAAATGCTCCAGATGCATGCCTTTGGAATGTGGGAGGAAACCGGAGTACCCAGAGGAAACCCACGTGAACACAGGGAGAACATGCAAACTCCACACAGAAGGCACCCCAGCCAAGAATCGAACCAGTGAACCTCTTGCTGTGAGGTGACAACGTTAACCGCTGCACCACTGCGCCGCCCAAACCTGCATTTCAGAAGTATTTTACTTATATCCAGTACCATTCAGTCAAAGTTAAATACCTTTGATTGCAAAATTGCACTTGCATGAATTATTTTGAGTGATTGCTACTATTTCCTGCTTTTATGTGTGCATTTCAGTTACTGCTGTAAGACTGTCATGAAATCACCAGCTAGCTGTTTAATTGGTTTGTGGTAGCTTTGCACTTGTGATTCCCTGATTCCTTCTTCTGTGTTTTTGTGCCGGGAGTACTGGGTTTATTCATCTTCTGGCAGGAGATGTCTGCCTGGTCTGTCCGACTTGGGAAATACACAAAAGGACTCATACCTTGCTTAGAGCAGTTAGTTGGGTGTCAAGTAGCAATGTCTACAGATTTAATAGAATTCAGTATTGTGTAAACATTAAAGTTAGTAGAATTTAGTACTATTTAGCATAATCTGCTCCAATAAAGTACCTTTATTAGTCTGCACAAACCAAAAACACTCTTAATAGCCTTCTAACCCCAATACTCCAACTTTTAGCTCACCAGTCAAAGGACTGGGCAGTATGGATATGCAGTATCCTAACTTCTCTGTAGTCAGCTCGGTGGATATGGGCACCTTGAGACAATGTAGCAATTGTCTCATGTTTACTGGCAACCACTTAGTCCTTAAAAAAGCAGACATAGTATGTGAGAGCTGTACTTACACAGTGACACTGGTGGCTAAACTCTCACATACAAGCGTACATCAGGTTGTTGAAACCACGCACAATACACCCACCCCACATAGTGCACAAAACATTCATAGACTAATGTATGCAGAGGCACTTAAAAGCAATCTTCCTAAACAGCAAAGATCACCTACACCACCCATTCTGAAAGCTATGTTTCAGTAAGCCCTAGCACCACACATAGTTACTCTCACTGGAGCTCGAAACAATAAGTCCCTAAGTCAAGATAACACACTTTACTAGGACTCTTGTAATATGGTGGACTCCATTGTAAGATATACTGTCCCTCTAACCAGATTGAACAAGGAAAAGATAACCATGAGTTGGTTATCTAGAGCCATGATCCATCAAATCACACATGCACTCAAATCATTACGTCACAGACACCAGTATCTTTCCATCATGTAGGTATACATGACCTGAGATGCACCTCCTTGGATTATTTGATGAAAGCTATTATGCACCTGTCAAACTATCAGCATCAGGCTGGCATGAACCTAGCAATGAGTGCCATATTGCCACCACTGAGGATGATGCCATAATATTAGCAAAAATTGATGGATTTCAACAACTGTCTGTTCTTATGGTGTCTTTCTAAGGGGATCCATTATTTATCTGCTTGGGAGGACATGGTTAACAGACCACATTGCTTTGCCAAGAACGGTCTGCACCTTTCCCCTCTATGCTTTCAAATGCTAGCTAAAACTTTATCCACCCCCATAGTGCCTTTTTTAGGCAATGCCAAGTTGACAAACCTACTGATACATCAAAATCAACCCAACTGAACCTCAAGGTGCTACTGCTCAGTGCCAGGAGCCTCAATAAAAAAATACTCTCCCTCCAAGCCCTCATATCACCCTCAAGAATACAGACATCTGTGCAGTTACCAAGACATGGTTTAAAGAGGCAGAGAGTAGTCTGGCAATGCAAGGTTTCAGTGCCTTCCACACTTTTAGTTCGGTAGCTGCATAGACAAAAGCTAAAGGTGGAGGTGTCTCAGTATGCATCAGTAATAAGCATACCACTAGGGTAGTCAAACAGAATGATGTGCCAGAGTTCTTCCATGTGGAGATCACTATAGATAAAATCTTGTACCATATCCTGGCCAAATACAGGTCACACTCCCTGCTCCAAGAAGTTTACAATGCATACTTGGATCTACTGGAGACAGTTACCATTCAACCTGACACCCTACTCACAGGAGACTTTAATTATTCCTCTATAGACTGGAAATCGCATATGGCCATAGGTCTACAGGCACAAAGATTCATGGACTTCAGAAATACAAACACACTTGACCAAATAGTGAATATGCCTACTAGAGGCTCCAACCTACAAGATCTCATACTTAGAAATATGAGAGAACATTGCAATCTGCCCCCTTCCCATGCCTCATCCACCCTGGTAAGATCCAACCATAAAGCTGTCTCCTTCAAAATCAAAATCAGTTCAGCAATCGCATTAAAACCAGTAACAGTTAGGAACTATTCCAAAGCAAATTACCTTTTATGAAATAATGGGTTGTCAAAATTAAGTGCTCCTCCAAACTCTGAGAACACAGCAGTCTATGCTGAATTGCTCTCAGAAAATCTGTGTAACCATGTCAATGGCTGCATAGAGGCTGCTGTACCTACCAGAAATAAGCCCAGGACTAGGCCCAGAAACAAACCATCTTGGTGGAGTCCCAAATTTAACAGCCTATACAATCAGGTAGGGTAATTCCCATAAAGATAACAACTCTCTCATTAAACTAAATAGGTAACTAAGAGAGCTAATTAGGTCAAGCAAAGATAAATTTGAGGTTAAGATAGTCTCCCAGGTGAAAGATAATCATAAGTCTTTTTCACCTTTGTCAGATACCACAAGGGCAGCATATGTGGTGAACTGGTGGTTAATGGTGCCACATTCACCTAGCCTGGCCATATAACAAACCTGTTAGTGGACAAATTCAGTTCCAACTTTACTCCCCTCTCACCCCCAACCATTCCCCAAAAAATACCCTCAAACATAACCTCTCCAACAATAACTAGAAGACATGTACTATCTTTACTCTCTAAAGCCAAGAGCATGGTCTCAATGAGCCCTAATAACATCTCAGGATGCCTCCTGAACAGTCTAAAATATGACTTATCAGAACCCCTAGAGCCATTATTTAACTATAGTCTAAACACAAGCTTTGCACCTTGTGACTGGAGAACTGTGATGGTCATCAACCCTTCATAAGGGAGGATCTTCAACAGATCCTGGAAACTATAGACTCATTAGTCTGACTAGACATATTTGCAAAACCATGAAAAATATATCATAGAAATTATCAACAAGGACATAGGAGACCTCCAGACAGTGGATCCTTCCCAGTTTGACTTTGTCAAAGGAAAGTCATGCTTACTGAGTGTGGTGGACTTCTTTGAAAACGTCACAATGGCAATAGATGAGGAGAAAACAGTGCATACTGCTAACCTAGATCTGGCTAAAGTATTTGAAACAATTCACTACTCAAGCATTGCCAACAAACCTATTGAACTAGGTATACACCTCTTTATAACATTCTGGATAGCTATTTGGCTCACTGATAGGTCCCAGGAGGTTAGAATCAGTAATGCCTCCTCCACAAATGGGCCAGTCACCAGTGGAGCCCCCAGGACTCTGCTAGGCCTAGCCCCCTTTGGCATCTTCTTCCTGGATGTTAAAGCCAATGTCAAAGGCCTCTGGCTAACCATATTCTCAGATGACTGCAAATTGGAAGCAGTCAATGAATCCCTCTAAGATGAAAACACCCTTCATGAAGGTCTAACACAGACAAATAGTGCCACAGCCATGGCTTTAAACTCAGCACCAAAAAATGCATTATACTAGCTTTTGGGAAGTCAACCACCCCAGGTAAAACACCCTTGAAAGTTCATTCATTAGTCAGGGATCTGGGAACTCATGTAAACAGTAACCTAGCCTTTGACAAACATATGTCCAGGGTAGTAAGAAAATCCTTCTGTGTTTCTCAAGTTCTAAGCAAAGGCATGGCATCTAGGTCCAGAGAGGTCATCATACTTGGCCCTCTTCAGACTCATCATATAGTATAATACTCCCTTTAGTATGCATGTGACCAGACACATACAACAAAAAGTATGTCTGAAAATGTTCCTTACAAAAAGAACAGAAAGAGTAAACACAGTGTCCTACACTGATTGGCTCTAAGCCCTGTCTCTTTATTCATTATCATACAGACTTTTGAGAGGTGATTTCTGCCTGGCATGCAAGGCATCCCTGGATCCAGTTTTGATGAACCTTTGATGAAACTTTGCACATTTTCTTTTGTTTTTCTTGTGAGTGTGCATGCCCAGGCTGGGGCTGAAAATGTTGCAGCATGAGCGTCGTCTTGCCCCAGTAAATAAATGTAACTATAAATATCATGGAATGTGGGGGCTGTTGGCTACTGTGCCTTTAAAGGATCTATCTCAAAAACAGGTAGATAGGTTAGAAATGAGCAGGACCTTTATGAGAGACAGCTGCACAAAGGGGTATTAAAAAGCTAATTACTCTGGCAATCGGCAGATTTATGGACTGTGGGTCTTTAGCTGGTCCTGGAAGGACTCTGGAAAGGAGTTATTTGTACCAGAATGAAGGCAGTCCAGAGGGCTATGTTGTAAAGAAAATGAGCTTTTATTCTACACAGAGAAAAGTCAATTCAGTGTACATAAGTCTTTGTGGAAGTGCAAGGAGAAAGTACCTCAGTTTATCCCTGCATCTATGATATGGTAAAGATATGCTATTTTGGTATAACTCAGACTCTGTAGTTCTGCAAATACTGCATGTCTGTTTTAACACATCACTTTACCAAAACTCTATATATAATGGAAAAGTGTATTTAAACTGAACTGAATTTGCTTAAACCCTATATATAGGAGAAATACATCTGAATTTATCTGAATTTTCCTAAATGTTGTGTGTAAGGGAGTACTGCATTTAGAGCTAAAAGAAATTTAAGTTGTGTTAGCCAAGGAAGAATAACTAACTTGATGTATCTGAATTTTGTTTTATAGAAAACAAGCACATTTCTTTTTTTTTCACAGTGTAACTAAACCAGTCATGAAATGGCAACAGGTAGTTTCAGCATTTTGTCTTTATTATGTAAATATTTTCACTTGTCCAAAGATTTAGTCTTTCTATATCCTGTGACTTTCCTAAGCTGCCTGCTTTACTTGTGCACTATCACCCACCAGAATTAGAAAGTTAGACCATCAAATGGCTGATTGCTTACAGAAGAACCTGTTCTACTTAAGAACCTTATTATTTACACTCTAGATATCTGGTTTTGTGAGGAATCTAAATGTTGTGCATGTTAACTACAACTTCTGAAGTCTTGGTGAAAAAATGGGAAAAAAAAAATTTGAGGCCTTGATAAAATAAAAAAAAAATGTGCTGCAGCTCTCCATGAGAGAAATGCAAAACTGTTCAACAGTTGCTCAGTCTTCAGGAGACGTGTGCACCAGCTGCCTAATGCTTTGCCACTATATTAAAATGAATTACCCGATCTCTTCATCTGCAGTCCCTATGTCCAGTGTAACTGTAAAGACACTCACACCAGGGGATGATTTATTTATTTATTTAACATTTGTTGACTGGGAAAGCCTACTAGGAACAGAGGCTATTTTCAGCAGAGGCCCTGGGACAAATGCTCAAGATGCATGTCTTTGGAATGTGGGAGGCAACTGGAGTACCCAGTAGAAACCCACGCAAATGCTGGGAGGACATGCAGACTCCACACACAAGATACCCCAGCAGTGAATCAAACTGGAGGACCTCTTGCTGTAAGGCAACAATGTTAACCGCTGCACCACTGCACTCCCCTAAAAAGTAATGTAAAGGATCACCTAGTGTCTTCTGTAAGGAATACAGCTATGAACTGCTAGATTAAGAAGAACTGGCCCCAGGCCAAATAGTTCATAATTCCATCATCACACCTAGTTTGAGATACATGGAAAACTTGTGACTACCACAAACTAAAGCAAGATACTGTGGCACCTTATGCTTGTCCTAAGCCATAGTCCAATAAGTTCCCTAATTGTACATTTAACATTGATGGGCCTGTAAGATCTCAAATGACTAGCCCAAGGTATATTTTAAAACTGTGTCTAAAACCTTATTTGAACAAGGTAAGTAAAGTTCTAGTAATGTGGGTTGTAGATAAATTTTAGAAGACAATCCTTATTAACTTAAAATGTAAATAGTCCACATTGATCGTAAGTCTTCTGAACAGCATGTTAATACAATAGAGCAATTATTACTAAGTGAACTTACAGATTCTAAATTAAAATCAAAGCCAATAACACTGCTGGTGAAGCACTATTCTCTTGCACCATAGCCAAATTATGGAACTCCCTCCCACCCACAATTACCTCCGTACCATCATGCACCCACTTCAAAACTTTACTAAAAGCGCACCTAAAAACATGCTGGCTATGCCCTTGCAACTCCCACTCTAATATCACCCACCCCATCCAACCACTACCTTTCTTTCCACCCCACTAACTACCTTGATTATAGCAAGCTTGGATGCTCATAAGCCTACTACTTATTATACAGCAGGAACTTCTTATTGTAACAATTGTTAATGTCTGTTATGTACTTCGCAGATAAAGATTCTAATTGTCTACTAATGTTCTTCATCTGTAACTATGTTTGTAATTAATTGCTATGTTAATCAAATTGTTAATCACTATGTAAATCCAATGTAACTACTGTCTGTATATTTTAACTGTGGAGCTTTTCTCCCCGGGCCTCTGCTGAAAATGGACCTACATCCAGTCGGACACTCCCGGTCAACAAATGTAAATAAATAAATAAATAATAAAATTGTGTGCAAAAAGAGATAACAAAACTATGCTTCTTTACCTGCAAACAAAAAAGTATCACTATTTGAAGCAGACTGTTTTAAATGCTCTAGGAAAGGATTTACAACCAAATATCAGCATTATAATGACAGTAATGCTATGCCAGTAAAAACTGGTAACACTAGCCAGGGATCTGTTAAATTAAGTGTACCAATTGAATGCACTAATGGTGATCTGTTAGCTAACAGAAGTATAGAATCTGTGTTCTGTCTCAGTGTGTTACTAACTTATGAAATGTACTGTTGCAGTAGAAAGTAAATAATTATTAGGGATGATTTTACTGGTTTAATCACAACATGTTTGCAAGAATAAAACAACAGTCATAAGCAAAAACTTAAAGGTATATGAATTATACATAGAGGAATAAGTAACTTGTAACTCAATTAGAAATACAGAATCTCTTGGATAATGTTATACATCTTGCTGTAGTGCCTAATCTGTCTCTTGTTGCAATCATTGGCTAATATTTTTACAATTTAAAAAACTATGAACATTTTAGGGGTGGAAGATTCATCCACATATCCTGCCAGAAGCGCATAGCTTCAATAAAGAATAAAATGTATAGCTTGAAGTCACAACATCTGCTAAAATGTGGCTCTGGATGGAAAAGTTAAATAAATGTAATACTAAATCTCATTAAAACTGAAGGAAGTCAGTGTAGAAACTGACAAGGAATGTGAGTTTTACCAAAAGACTTTAGCATTTAGATTGATAAAGATACTGTTAGAGAAGGTACCCTAATTAGGGATGTAATAAAGCAAATAAATATAAAAACTGAGGAAAGCAAATGTGTCTCAAGCTGGAGAAAAATAAAAAATATATGTACTAGCATGAAATGTTTAAGCTTCTCCATCCAAAAATCTGCACATACAACTTAATTAACTGGTTAAACTTAGGGTCGAATACATATTTTTCCTCCCAGTGCTATAATGCCCATTAAACTCATACCCCCACCTTATCCAGTTTCATCCTAAAAAACTGATTTGATTTGTCCTTTAAGCATTGCCTCTGTTCTATACCCAAATTGTAGTATTTCCTTTGAGAATTTCTCTTGAAGAGGTTTATGATATCTTTTTCAAATAATCTTTCAAAATTACTGTCAATTGCAAATGGATGGACAGGGGTTAAAAATACTCTTCCTCTTTAAAAAATTCCCACCATTATCTGGACTTTAACCTTTGCTCATTAATGTCAAATTCAGTTTTTGTGTAAGCAATCTTAATTTAATTAATATGATAGTTTCATTTACACTTTTACTTTAAATGAAAAATAAGGCTATCTTTATTAAATCATACCAAGTCTGTGTTACATTCTAATTGCTGTAATTAAATATCTTAAGTATCTTAGCAAGGTATCATTACCAAAACAAATGATGTTTCAATTTATACTCACAATGACAACACTGAAATCTAATGTTAATTCCTCACTACTTTCCGGCCCTCGTTCTGTGATGTTTGTGTATTTTGTTGTCTCAGGATCCATTTGTTCCCCTACTAATTCTTTACATTTTTGCTGAACTGATACTTCCTCTAGCAATCTGTTCAGACATCCTGAATGGCAGAAACTCTAAAGGGTCATGAGAATACATGTGAAGATCACTATTTCCACTTTTCCCATGATTCCCCTTGTTCTCAACACGGTCAACAGATGATTGATCCTGGGTGTCAGTTGGCATTTTTGAAGCTCCTGGCGAAAAACACTCAATTTGTCTCATACACTTTACAATACCATTAGAGCTTCTTTTCTTTATGGGACATAACCATGTAACATTGTTTGTCAATTTTTGCAGAAATGTCATTGTAATTATCATGATGGAAAGAAAATCACAAATACTTAATACTAGACTGGTTGAGTGTATTAGGGTTCCTATTAGGATGATGGAAACGCTTTTGTCGAATGTGTTTTCATTGACACCTAAAGAGTGAACAGGCAAAACAGCGAAGCAGCTGTTCAGTGAATTCTTTCCCTGGGAAAGAAGTCGCTTGACCGCTTCGTTGCTTTGCCGTGTTCTGCACTGTAGTGTGGTCTCAGGGATTCCCTTGTCTGGTATAGCTCCCGAGCGTGAATGTGCAACAGTTACTGACCTTAGGTTTAGGGTGCGGGTTGGGAGGGTGGCTCAATGGCTAAGGTGTTTGCCTTACAAACACAAGGTGCAGGGTTTGAGTCTCACAAGGGATAATTGGCTAGGCTTAAAATGGCTCACAAGAGCAGGTAGCTTAGTACTAAACTATGAACCTATGAACCTATATGTATGAAAGTGGTGACTGTTTTTTTTTTTGCATTTGATGTATGGTTAAGTTACGTGTGTATGTGTTTTCAGCTGTTTGCTTTTGTTTTGGGGGGTAGAATTAGGGTTAAGGTAAGTGTGTATGTGTTTGGAACTGTTTACATAAATGTGCAACAGTTACTGATCTTAGGGTTATGGTGCGGGTTAAGGTAAGTGCATATGTTTTAAAATGTTTACTTTTTCTTTGCGTTAGATGTATGGTTGAGTTACGTATGTATGTGTTTTCAGCTGTTTACTTTTATTGGGGGGAGGTAGAATTAGGGTTAAGGTACGTGTGTATGTGTTTGGAACTGTTTACTGTTTTTTTTTTGTTTTTGGTTGGTACAGCGATTTCTTTCCCTAGGAAAGAAATCGCTGTTCTGAGGTGTCGACATTTTCAGCTTTCGCTGAAAAAGGGTCGACGAAACATTGTTCGCTGTTTTAAGCATTCGATGTTTTAATATAGACCCATGTATTAGTTGTTAGGTTGTGCATCAGGGCTGGTAACTCGGCACGTAAAAATCAACTACCAATCATTAGCGGACCGGAGTTCCGCTGTGGTGACCCCTAACTGGGAAAAGCCGAAAGAAGACTACTATATATATATATATCTATATATATATATATATATATATATATATATATATATATATATATATATATATATATATATATATATATATATATACTGATAACTTCCTTTTGTAACTCTATATTTGGATCAATATTTGACATGTACTGCACTGTATGTGAGGAAAACAGAGACAAAAGTAAGAAAATGTATATATGACCATTATTATGCCCTGAAGAGATACAATGAGAATAATGCCCTTAGTGAACAAACTAAGTCATGTTTTGGATTTATTAGTTTTAAATGTGTTGTTTGGAATTCATAAAGCCATTCTTAAGAGGCACATCATAGAAAACCAAACTAGACTTCCATAAATTTTTATGGCAGATCTGATTAAATGCATCGGTTGAACCTGGTTTGAATGACCAAGGGTTTATGACCAATGCTTCAAAATATAAAGCCACAAAAGTATACATTTTTAATGTAATAATAATTAGTAATATAAGTATTTGTATTTTTGCATAGCTTTAAATCATTGGTAAAGTATGAAATAAGGTTTATCTTATTAGTTTATTTTAATTTCTTTTGTTGGATCAAGTTAAGTATTGATCATGTGATAAGTTATGTATATGTAAGGGAATGAAAATAATCTTTCTTTATAATTATTTATGGAGCCCATGTCCATGTTTACCTTACTTTTTTGGAATACCAAAGCCACACAAGAACAGAGAAGACTCACCTTATAGACCGGTGGTAGCAAGTGGAGGTTCCCTTACTGAAGCCATAGCCATTTACCTTGATTACTTGCTGAAACCTCTAGCAGAAAAGAATAAGTCATACATAAGAGATTCAATTTTTTTTGAGGAAAATAAAAAAACTTTACAGTGGAAGCAGACAGTATTTTGGAAACTATTGATGTGGAATCCTTGTACACAGTGCTCTCTCACAATTACTGTATAACAGCAGCTATGGAGTCTTTTAAGAAACATAATCAGGGTACACAGGCACAACTGCAAAAGTTAAGCAAGCTCATTAATCTTGTACTGGACTTCAATTTCTTTACTTTCAATGGCAAACACTACAAACAAAAAACTGGTATAACAATGGGGGCTGCCATGGATCCCAGCATAGCTAACATAGCACTGGGCAAATGGGAGGAGGACTTTGTGTTAAACAACACAGATTACATGCAGCATATCACATGCTATTTACATTTTATTGATTATGTCTTTATTGTGTGGGAAGGTGACACCTTGCAGCTTGGAGATTTTATCACTTACCTCAATCAAACAAGCCCCTTCCTGAAGTTTACCTCTTCCCATAGCACTACTTCAACTACTTTCTTAGATATGCAGATTTCCAAGGACACCAACAATAACAGAATCACCACTGATCTATTCAGAAAACCAACAAGGGTTAACTTATTACTCCACAGTAAAAGTCTACATCCTACAAAAACCAAGTATAATGTAGTGAAGTCCCAAGGCTATAGATTAGCTCGAATTACCACAGAGATGGAACCATTCTTGAGAAACCTGAACAACTTAGAGAATGATTTTCTAGTGAGAGGCTATGAAAGTCAGATGTTAAAAAACATCCTAGAAACCATTATAGAACTGAAAAGAACTGAAGCACCTTCAATCAATCTCCCCAGTAGAAAAATGTTAAATAATTCCACAGAGAATAACCAATGCAAAAATAGCTGCATCCTGACATACACTTTGGATTATCACAGTATCAAAAATATTATTGAAGAAAACTGGGACATTGTCACAGGAAACCCTTTTCTGATTAACATCTTAGGTGAAGCCCCATCATTTGTTTATAGGAAGGCCAGGAACATTAGAAGTTTTGTTGAATTTAAACCTAGACCATGTGAGAAAAGCACTACAAGATGTTCATAGGTTCATAGGTTCATAGGTTCATACTAGGCTATCTGCCCTAGGGCATTTATAAGCCTAGCCAGAGTGTGTTTGGCTTTCGCCACCCATTTTAAATTAATTTTGCTATGCCCTTTTTTGAGGTTAGTATACTGTGCCTCTGTCTAACAGTGACACAGAAGTGATACCCGGGGTAAACCTACGATCCCCCATCTACTCATCAAGATTCCTCTTGAAGAGAGTCAATGAGGGACTCTGCCTAACCTGGACTGGGATTTTATTCCAGAGTGAAGGGAGCCTCTGGGTTATGAATCTGTCCCTCCAGCATGTCCTATTTATTTCCGTGCTGAGGTTCAAGTCTCTCGAGCACGTAGCTCGATGGGATTTGGATTTTCTGAGGTGCAGCATGTCCATTAATTCCAGGTTGGACATGGCTTTATACGTCAGGCACAGATCGCCTCTGAGAAGGTGGTATGCCACTGAGTAGAGCTGGAGTTTCTTTAACCGGGCAGCATATGGCATCTGTTTGAGCCCTTTGATCCTCCTGATGAGGTACTTTTGGGGTCTTTCCAGTTGCTGCAGGTGTCTGGTAAGGTACATCCCAAAAGGGGCATTGTACTCAATTATGGGCCTGATGAGGGAGGAGTAAAGAGGCATGATGACCTCCCTGATCTAGATGTGAATCCCTTCATGATTAGGTGGGCTATATAAAATGTTTTTCTAATCACTTTGGCCACGTGGTTGTCAAATGAGAGATTGCTATCAACTTGGGTCCCCAGGTCCCTAATTACGTCTTCCGTACTTAATGGATTACCACCTATGTGGTAATTTGTGGGCACTTTGTTTTTGCCAAAGGGGATGACTATACACTTTTTGGCATTTAGCTTGAGGCCATGGCTCTGGCACCAGTTGTCTGTTTCTATGAGGCCCTATTGGAGGATGCTTGTGTTGGCTAGAGAGTTGATTATGGTGCCCAGTTTGCAGTCATCTGCGAACTTGGTCAGCCACAGTCCTTCCGTGTTGGCCTGTACCTCTGAGAAATATATACCAAACAAGAGAGGTCCCAGGACTGAGCCTTGTGGGACACCACTTGTAACTGGTTTGGAGTCTGACATGGCTCCAGCAATTCTAACCATGTGGGTTCTGTCCTTGAGCCAGTTTGCAACCCATCTAGTGACATAGGGGTTTATATTTAAGCTGGTGAGCTTATCTATAATGCCCGAGTGGGGTATTGTATCGAAGGCTTTTGCGAGGTCCAGGTAGGCTGTGTGGACCACCTTCCCCTCGTCAATGGCCTTGGTGACTGTTTCAAAGAAATCGACCAGGTTTAAGAGACAGGATCTTCCCTTAACAAAGCCGAACTGGGTAGGATCCAGTGTCTGTAAGTCCCCAATATCTTTATTTATAAGGTCCATGATGATCCTTTCCATAGCTTTGCAGACCAAGCTAGTCAGGCTTATGGGGCGATAGTTTCCAGGATCCGTTGAGGCACCACCTTTGTGGAGAGGGACCACCGTTGCTGTACACCACTCTTTGGGTACATATCCTGTAGTAAGGCTGAGATTGAACAGTAGTTTTATGTTTGGGGTTAGCTCTTCTTGGAGTTCATGTAGGACGCAGCCTGGGACACCGTCTGGTCCCATTGATGCTGTGTTTTTTGCTTTGGAGAGGGCGGCTCTTAACTGAGCATCTGAAATGTCAGAGGGGCAGCACTCTGCTGGGATAGATATTTGCCCTTTTGGTGGGGATGGGGGGGGAGTTTGCACTGAACCTGTCAGCTAGGATGTTGGCAATGTCTGTGGGTTCGGTGTATTTTTTGTCATTTTGGACTAATTCTGAGCATATCTGGGAATTTCCACCCAGGTTCCTAACATAACTAAAGAAAGCCTTGTGATTATCCTTAGTGTCCTGTGCAATTTTTCTCTCGAAGCTGGCCTTAGA
Organism: Protopterus annectens; assembly: GCF_019279795.1. NCBI lineage: Eukaryota > Metazoa > Chordata > Ceratodontiformes > Protopteridae > Protopterus > Protopterus annectens. Next base: position 1,086,320,038 of record NC_056726.1, read on the forward strand.
CAATTTTATGAGTGCCTGTAGTTTTTTGGTAATACTGATCAGAGATGCCTTCCCTTTTTGGGATTTTGCTCTATCATGTAGTAGCTTCCTCCTTCTATTGTATAGTTTGTTTATGGCTGAGGTCCACCAGACAGGACGTCTGCCTTTGGAGGGTTGGGTCTTGGTTTTATTTGGGATTGCATGATCCATGCATTCCTGAAGGTGTTCATAGAATGCATTTATAAAGGATTCCGCGGTCTGGGCCGTATTTTTCACAGGCCCGGGGCTTTGAAGGATTCCACCTCGGTTTTGAGGAATGTGAAATTTGCTTTAGAGAAGTTTTTCACTGTGGTTTTCTGGGCAACTAATTGTACACTAGTGTGAAACTAATTTTACACTTTGTATATTTATACAGCAAGGTGATAGTTTTTATTGCCCTTATTTAAAGAAGATCATTAAAACCAGTACAGGGGGTGACTGTAACACTAAAAAAGTAATTTACAGGGCACAGTGCAATGAATGTGATGCATTCTATGTGGGCAAGACTGTAAATAAACTCAAGCGTAGGATTTCATGTCATCTGTCAGAAATCCGCTCTGGATGTAAAAATAATGCACTAGCCAGACAACTTTCTCTTCATAAAAGACACACAGGTTTTAAGTTCCAGATCCTGGATTGCATAGACATGGATGATCTTGAAGGAGACATCCCGAATATTCTGGAGAAACATGAACTCATGTGGTAATTAAAGTTGAACTCTTTTAGGAAGCCTGGACTAAACTTCTACTGTTCAATTAAAAGTGCACTGAAACTTAGAAAATTGCCACACTGTTTACATGACTAAGTGTATTTTATTTTATTTTATTCTACAAACTGGTTTTAAATAACTTTTTAAATCAGTTGAAATGTAAGTGTATATTTTGTTTCCATCATCATACATACATTTTTTATTTTTATTTTTCTGGTTCTTTTTTCCACTTTATTCAAAATGATGTGTAATAACAATACTAACTAATTATAAAATTATATAGGTTTTTAGGGTTCTTGTACACAGACCTGAAGAAGTCTAGAAGAACGAAAGTGATCTTTGTTAACAATAGGTTATGAAAATCTAAATTGATTTTTACATGCAAAATGTATATATTTGTATAGATATAAATAAATATATATATATATATATATATATATATAGAGAGAGAGAGAGAGAGAGAGAGAGAGAGATATTTATTTATATATATATATATATATATATATATATATATATATATATATATCAAGATATATATATATTTTGATTGCCAAATTAACTAAGGTTGATATATTTCCAGCCATGTAGTATATTGTCCTGGATAAAATCATAAAATCACAGACTTAATAATCTATTTAATAATTTGGTTAAATAAGAGGTACCACATCATTATATAATTGTATTTAAAGTGCATAAGGGTTATATATTATTATGACAGCTACTAAGTAGGGCAGGACCAGCTCAAATTTCACACTGATAGGGGAAGGGATGTGGATTTAACATGTGTACCAATAACACTTTGTTTTACAGCACAATAAACCACTCCCATGCCTGATAAAAAGTATATATATATATATTTAGAAAGCTTGTGAGGAAATTATTACTCTATTTTTGTTTTACTTGGATCGCTTGTCTGTGTACTTAATAAAGGATTTTCGACTGGAAACAGACTGCCTGCCTTGCTTGGATTACTTTCGAATACTTAGTAATGTTCTACAATAATATATTTTCTATTATTACTTTTTTTTGTTTTGTTTTGACTTAAGACGAGTTTACGTTCGCTACTTCTACTACTATTGTCCGATCTGATTAATATACAGTGATTAACTAGAAATATATGGACTTAAAATCTTCCACACAGAGAAGTTTCTTACACTGTTTTGTTTTTGGACCTACTACACTTTAGTGGGTTGTTTTGAGACTTCGGGGATACCACGGAGATTACTTGTTTTATGGAATGAAAAAAATCCATTTTTTGTTCTGACAAAGTCTATAATTTATCAGATGAAAGTACTCAACATATATTTAATAATGGTTTACCTTCATTATGTCAACAATTGGTTGTGTGATGCTGCAATGGTCGAAAGTAACTTTTCAAGATCACAAAATATCGATTCTAAATAGGTAGAAAGATTGAATGTGCAGTATAATTCAATGTCATGGTAGTCAAGATTTGTAATGCAACATTACTAACAGTTGCACAATATAATGCACACTTACGTGGACCCACTGTTGGTCAGCATGCTAATACTGTGCATGTGAACTATCCCAAAGTTGTTGTATGTAAAAAAGAAAAGAAAAAAAGAGGTCATTGTTCCCCTCTACTCATCACTCATTAGACCCATTATAGAGTACAACGCCCCTTTTGGTATGTACCTCACAAGACATCTACAACAACTGGAAAGACCACAGAAATACCTCACAAAGAGGATTACTGGCCTCAAACAGATACCCTATCCAGACCGTCTCAAAAAACTGCAGCTTTACTCCATCGCATATCGCCTACTCAGGGGCGATCTCTGCCTAACATACAAAGCTATGTCAAGCCCAGAGCTGTTAGACATGCTCCACTTAAAGAAATCCCAATCCCTCCAAGCTACACGCTCTAGGGACCTAAACCTTGTCACCACAATAAACAGAACATGCTGGATGGATAGATTCCTGTCCCAGAGACTTCCAATACTCTGGAACAGACTACCTATCTATGTCAAACAGAGCTCCTCATTAGCACTCTTCAAGAAAAATCTTGATGATTGGATGGGAAATGGGAAATTCAACCCGGGGATCACTTCTGTGGCTCTGCTCGACAGGGGCAGAGGAAAATAATTATCTTGGGTGGTGAAAGCCAGGGTACATTTTTTGGCTAGGCTTTTATGAGCCCAAGGGTCGATAGCCTAGTACCTACCTATGAACCTATGAACCTATAAGAACAGTGTACCGTGCGCCTGCAGGAAAAATTCAAAATGCAGGTAAGTAACCTAACTGAACATGTGCTGAAGAAGTGTGATATCTGTATACGGGCTGTGTTATTGTACTTGTTAACCACAGATATTGTGAAAACACTATATTTGCAGATCAAGGAGGCAGCTGTTGTAGAGTGAATGCCAGGTACGGTACCCTTGAAAGCACATATAATACAGTGAAAACCCAGAAAGGATGACAAATGTTAATTGTAGATGGATATCAATATTATGTGGAGAAAACCTTTGGTATGAAGCAGTACTGTGTTGTGTAAGGAAAAATAAGTTTAGTTGTAAAGGAAGATGTGTTACTGATAGTGCTACAAAAGAAATATTTTGAAAAGAAGCACTGGTCATTACCATGGGCCAAATCCTGTTAAGTCCTAGGTGTGTTTGGTCCATGAAAATATAAAAAGACGTGCAGAGCACTCGATAGAGGACCCTTGTAAAACAGTATCTGAGGTGTTAGCAAGCTCATCTACTGCTGTAGTAAATGAATTGCCTAAAACAACAACTTTAAAGTAATGTGTCACTAGAGTTAGGTATAAAAAAAAACTTTGCATCTTTAAGGATATGCGTTCACTAAATGATTTGCAACCTGACACGCTTCCTATTAAGAATGGAAGTTTTATAATCAAGCATGGTAGTAAATCTGATGGTGGTGTAAATATTGTAATTATAACAATGGAAGTGAATTTGAAGTTGTTATGTTCCTCAGAGTACATCCTTGTAGCTGTGACATTCCTAATAAGCAATAGGGAATGTTGGCAGGTTTACAGTATTGATTGCCCATTAGACTGCAGTGAAAGTAGGAAAGTCATGCCTGTTGCATATGGTATTCTACCTTGTAAAACAGAGGACTGTTATGATCAGTTTTGGACAGTTGTTATTAGTTTATGTACATGTTATAGCCTTCAACTGAGTCCACATATGGTACTTTCTGACTTTGAGAAAGGAGCGGTTCATAGATTCATAGGTTTATAGGTGTGTACTAGGCTAATGGCCCTGGAGCCTTTACAAGCTTAGCCCATAGATGTGCCCTGGCATCGTGCCACCCAACGTTAACTCCGTCAAGAGGTATTTAACCAGTAGTATTGCCAAGGGTTGCTGGTTCCTTTTGTGCCAAATTGTATGGCACCAAATACAAAAACTGCATCTTCGTAGGGACTTTAGAAGTAGTATAAGGTTTTCCATACTTTGTAAACAAATACTGTCTCTAGCTTTCATTTCCCCAGATGACATTAACAGTACATTCTCTGATACTGAAAATGATATGCCTGAAGCTGGTAAGCCATTATGTACAATTTTTAAAGAAAACTACATTGCAGGCCATCGAAAACAGTATGGTCTGAGAGGTACTACATCTGAAAGGTTGGCACCTTTTTTTGAAATATCCTTCTGGAATAAATATGATACCTGTGGTCTCAGTTTTCTACGGAGTCAGAACTCTGTGGAAGGCTGACACAGATATCTACAGAGTTTGATGGGGAAACAGAGACTCTTCATGCTTGATGAGTTGCATGCAATTCAGCTAGAGCAAAATCATGTCGAGAACCTCAGGAGAAGACTGATGTCATGTTTACCTTCATCTCCGAGGAGACGTTGATGGAAGGATAAAGATAATACGTTTGAAAGGTCACTATCCAGGTAGAATCAACTGAGGGCATGTAGTTTTGTGGAACTTGTAGCACAACACTGCTCTTTCTAATGTGTGTATACTTTTACTTGAAATCTCACCTGCACCTACATTACATTGTCCATCGTAGCCAGTCAATTGCTTACCTGTTTCACTAGCACACTGGAATGGAAACTTTAAGGCACATGCACAAACCTATTTCATGTATTTCACCTATGGAGCATATTAAAAAAAAATTACTTTAACCTTGTTAGAAGTGTGCAACCACATATAACTTCCATGAGAGCAGGTTAACCAACCAATGTCCAAGTATGAGAACTATTGTAACATCTTTAATGCGTTCCTGTTATTGCACTATGGAGGACGATTGGTTTACATTTACACGGTGGTTCAAAAACTTCAAATTTGACTTTCACAGTTCCAAATGTCAACATTTTTTTCATGCAGGAGTTCCATAATACAGTAATTTGAGTCACACATTTCAACACCCACACACACACATCTCGACATAATGAAGGTAAACCTTAATAACTTTTTCATGCACTGGCAGATCAGTGGACTTTGTTGTGTGCTATTTTTTTTTTCCTAGAGAGAAACAAAAGTGAAAGAGAAAAGAAAGTAAATAAATCTGTGGAAGAAAAGGGGAAGCAGCCTGTACCTCTGGTAGAAGAAAAACATTTTCGTGAGGTGCCTTTATAAGATATTATCTAAAAGTTCAGGGGAAACGTCTATAACTATATGTGTAGGAAAAATTCGTTCAAATTAGACTTCAGTTAAAAAATGAAAATAAAATTCTTACTTGGCTGATCTGTGCTAGCTGTTGGCGTGGCGTTTAGAAAGAAGTTTTGAAAGGTGCAGTACAGATACAAGAGAGAGAGAGAGAAGATAAGATAGGTAAAAAAAAAGAGAGAATGAAATCAGCAAACACACATTTTGGGTGGTCACTTGGGAATGGACAAACCAAAAGCAACAGTTTTGGCAAATTTTTATTGGCTTGGTGTTATGAGCAAGACATACTTTTTGTACAACCTGCCCAGAGTGAGAGTAACAAAGGAGCCCCCCACCCAGAATCCTTCTTCGAGAAGTCACTCTGAAGTCACTTTTGAATGGTAATAGGAAACCAAAATGGTTTATAGAAATGATCTAAACCCAGTGATAGAAATTACAGTATATGTAGCAAGTATGGCTGCAGGGGAAGCTAATGTCCCCAAGCATTTTTTTTTTCAAAGTTGAAAAAAAAAAAAGTTTAGTGTAGTTTTTAAAAAAACCCAAACCGAACCCGTGAGTTTGTGAAATTGCAATTAGATCATCATCATCATCCCCCCTTCCCCCTTTTCTGAGGGAGGAGGCATGTTGCTGTGTCAGCTGTTACCATCTCTCTCTCTCTCTCTCTCTCTCTCTCTCTCAGTTTAGTTCCTCTATCCTTTTCAAGTCACACTTGAATATTGCCAGTGTTCTCCCGGACAATCCATCCATCGCTTTGCTGAATGTCCTTGATTCTTCTTGCCTTCTTTCTATCTGTCCCAAATTGTCTTCAACAGATTGTCTTCTGCTCACCTGTACAAGCCCCTGAACTACCATAATCTGTTCTGTTTGACCTTCTTTGCAACTGGAATTAATTGGACTTCTGCTCTGATGTCCTCATTTCTTTATCTCTCTCACAGTGAGCATCCTATCACCCATCTCAGGCACATCTCCATCACCTCTAATTCCTCAACTGCTCTGCCTTTACTGCCCAGATTTTTGCACCATACAGTAGAAGTGGTTGCACCACTGTTTTGCACACCTTACATGTGTCTGTCACACACTACCCCTGACACTCTGTGCTATTTGGCTACATCCCCTCTGATTCTAGCTTTGACCAGATTACCTAAAGCAATTTTTTTACACCATTAAATGGCTAACCCTGACAGAATCTGTGATCCATATTCTCATATCTAGAGGATACCACACACCACAGCTGATGCCCAAAGCTGTTTCTCTGTGCAACTTTTCCTTTGACAGGCACCACCATGAGTCTGCGCTGCTTCCCATAATTCCACTCTTGGGTGAGTTTGAGGAGAAAATACACACCATGGTTTTTTTTGGTGGGGGGGGGTGGGAAGAACCACACAGAGACACAAGGAGAACATACAAACAAGCATTGGCTAGAGGTCAGGAAATTTGTGATTATAGAGGAATTCCAGAGTGACTGGAATAATCCCATTGCACTAGTTCCGAAGCTTAATGGGTCTATAAGGTTTTGCATGAAATTTGGGAAGCTAAATAGCATATCTATATTTGATTCATATCCCATGCCCTATGTGGACAAACTGACTTAGAAGTTGGCCAGTGGTAGGATTATGTCCACCTTAAACTTAACCAGATATTACCGGAAAGTCCCAGACAATCCAGATATATAGGAACAAAAACAGGCTCTTCTTTTAGGCAGTCTTATCTTTTGATCTCTATGGAAAAGCTGTAATGTTCTTGAGGATAATGGACAATATTCTTATATTCCTCTTCATTTCTGCCACAGACTATGCAGATGTTGTACTATTCATTGAAGATTGTTAAATGTACCTACCAAGCCATTTTTTGCTTCAAGCAAGACTGACAGCTCCATACCTCTCAACTTCTTAGCACATAAAATCTGGACAGTATTTAAAATAATGGAGGGAACACGGGCCCAAAAATAGGGGATCTATATTATATCATCGACCGTTTAGCTTGTCAAATGCCAAAGCGTCAACAGCTAAGGGTCAAAAACTTACAATCTCGAATGGCCAGTTAAACGAATTCTTTCATCGAGAAAGAATTCGCTTGACCATGCCAAACTAACTTAAACTTCCAAGCCGTAAAAAAGTGTGGGGCTTTGCCCCCCACACAACCCCAATATGGGGTATTGTGCCCCCCCCCACACCCCCTAACTAAATATACTAACTCCAAGATCGCTCTACATTGGGGAAAGGGCAAATTCCTGATAATGGCAAAGTGAATTCTTCTTCTTCCAGGATGGTAATAACCATCAGTCCATGCCAGTTCATCAGTTGCCCAAGCTGCTAATCAAACCCAGGTCTGCTGAGCTATGCTCGGGACTTTATCCCTGTATGCAATTAGGTATTGGTTATATTGCCAAAACCGTGTGTGTGTAAGGTAAAACTGCATTCAAATGGAACTAAATTTGGTTAAGCCCTGTGCCTATGGGAAGATTTCATCTGCACTAAACCTAACTTGCATACAACCTGTGTATAAGAGAACACTGCATCTTATTTGAACTGAACGTATGTAAACCCTGTCTGTAAGGAAATATTGCATCTGAACCTAAAAGGAAACTGCATTTAAGTTTCATAGTGGCTGATTTAGTGTACCTGGAATTTGCTTTGTGGAAAAGATGTTCAATCCCACAATAAACTATGTCCCTAAATATGAACAAGTACTTGTTCATACCTCACACCTCCTTACTCTCCCTTCTTCACTCACTTTCTTACTTCAAACAATTTTTCTCCCCAACTTTGTTTCTAAATATGCAATAACCATGTTTTTTATTCTCACTTCATATTGCAAGTCTTGCTGTTATTATACTAACTTTCCATTAATTTCTCTATAAACTGCCTAAAATTTCTCTAAATATTAAATCATTGTCATATAAGTTGTATCTCATCATCATCATCAACCCCCTTTTTTCATTTTCTACATGGGGCTGGGGTTTTGTGTTAACTGTAGCCATCTCTCGTGAATCAATGCCCCACTCCTTCCTTCTTTGATGCTCATGCCTAACTGTTACAGATCTTCTTTCACACAATCCATCCATGTCCAAGCTGGATGCCTTCTGCTTTTCTGCACATGTGCCCATACCACCATAATCTGCTCTCTTTTATCTTTTTCGCAACTGGAGCTACTTTGGCTTCTGCACTTATGTCCTCATTTCTTCATATGTCCCACAGTTTGCATCCTACCTCCTATCTCAGGCACTTCATTTCCATCACATCTAGCTTCCTCATCTGATGAGCTCTCCCTTTACTGCCCAGGCTCCTGTACGATACAGTAGTACTGGTTACACTAATGTTTTGTACACCTTTCTTTTAAGCTTCTTTGGAATTATCTGTCATACACTACATCTGACCCTCTATACCAGTAGACTGTAGCTCCTTTGATTCCAGCTATGACCTCATCATTCAGACATCCTTTCTCCTCAACCAACCCTGGCAGACACTTGAAACTGTTAATCGGTTCTATTATTTTCCCCTTCTATCTACTTTCTCATCTTCTTCTGATTTCCTTAATTTGCTATCATTACCACTGTGTTATCTGTACTCAGTTTCTTCCCATGTGCTTTCAGTTTTCATTCTATTCCCCTATCTTTTGGTACTTGTTCAGAGTCTGGCTGTAATGCCACATCATCTGCATACAGCAACTTTGTTGATCTGTCCCCTCTGACCTGTTTCCTAATATAATCCATCACCAATATGAACAGCAGTAGGCTCAGAGCTGACCCCTGATGCACACCCACTCCCACTGGTAACCCCTCTGTGAGACTGAACACTGTTTTACTTGAGTCATTGGTCCTTGTACATGGCCTGCACTAATTCTACCAATGTTTCTGGGACTTCAAACAACAGCAGAACTGCCCAAATCAGCTTTCTTGGGACCTTGTCATATGTTTTCTCCAAGTCTAGGAATGCCTAATTGGACTATTTCCTCATCTCTAGCTTCTTCTTACCTATTTGTCTCACTGCAAACATTGAGTCAGTTGTGCTACATCCTGATCTAAATCCAAACTGCTCATCTCCCATCTTACTTTCTACTACTCTGCATATCTGTTTATCAATCACCCTCTCCAGAACGTTCATGCAATGTGACAGAAGTTTGATACCTCTGTACTGCCCAGAGTTGTGGATGTCCCCTTTGTTCCTGCACCCTTGTACTAGTATGCTTATTGTCCAGTCATCTGGGATATGGCTCTCTCTCTCTCCACACTGCTATGAGTACCCTCAAGAGCCATTTCTCCCCTATCTCACCCACATCCTGACCATATCTGTCATGACCTCATCTGAGTCTGCTGCTTTAGTGCTGTCCTTGCTCCTTCTATGGTGGGCCCTTCTTCTTCTCTCATTGTAGGCTGTGTCTGGGTAGTACAGTTTCTTTGGGATTTTTTTCAGTCAGAAGCTGCTGGAAGTATTCCTTTCATCTGCCTTTGATGTCCTGTGGACTGGTGAGCAGGTTGTTGCTGGCATCCCTTATGAAGCATGTCTGACTATCTTCTTTATTTTTCTGTCTTTCCATTGCAGCCTGATATAGTTTCTTTGTGCCACATACTGAGTCACTTTACAGAAGTTGGTAGAGTGCCTCTGATGCCCTGTTCTTTGCTATTGCAACTCCTTTCTTAGCATCTTTGTTAGATAACCAGTATACCTTCCTAGCCTGGTCTATCTTTTCTGTCTCCCTCTACTTCCTGTACTACTTCTTTCATTTGATGACTTCTGTATTCCTGCAGTCCACCATCAGCTTTCTTTATTTATCTTATTTCCATATCTAGCTCAGCCGCATATCTATTCTGTAGTCCTCGCACATGCTGTTTTGAGGAGCTGCCATTCTTCATCAACTTTATTTATTTCCTCTTCTTCTTGTGGTGCTAGAGCCCTGATTAATTCCTTGAACTGTTGTGCTTTCTCTCCAGTCAACTTCCATGTCGTCAGTCGATCTCTGCTAACCTTAGAGCCTTCTCTGACCACTGCTTGCTGCTGATTGTGGCATCCAGTGGTTTATATTGTGGACCATTTTAACCAATTTTTTTCACATTATGTCTTATTTGGTATAATTATTTAAACTGGAGATGTTTTTTGTATTATTATTGAAGATTCTAAAATGATTATTATTAATGTTTTTGTAATATTTTGGAACTTTTCTCCCTGGGCCTCCCCTCAATTTGGGCACCTAACCAGTCTAACATTTCTGGTAATAAAATATAAATAAATATATAAATCAGTGGAACTCCATGCCATTATCAATCAGACAAATGCCACATTTAAAAAAAAATGACAAATGTCAGAAAAGTAAAGACGTTTATTAAAATATAAATGACAAATATATAAAATCACTTACATTTTCTGAAAAGTTTGAAAGTGAATGTGATTTCTCTGTAAACTGCTCATTTTTGTCTTTGCATCCCCAGTAAAACTCAATGCTGAGTCTAAGTTATTGTTAGTTATTTTTGTCTGACTAATTTATTCTCGAAGAAACAAGAGGCCTCCCTTACATGCTACCGTTTGTATTATTTCAAATGCTATGTGAAACAGATTAGTAGAATAGATTCACAAAACATTCAAGTTTGACAGCTGAAGGAAAGGGGCATTTAACAACAAGGGAGAATATATTTTATTTATTTACTTAATGTTTGTTGACCATGTAAATTAACTGCTCATCAGACCCCTTTCAGCCATGTCCTGAGCCATCTAGGCAGTAACAAGTGACAGATAACAATTACTGAAATGAAAAATAGTACCTAATTACCTGAAATTATGGTTGTATAGGAAGTGAATACCAAAACAAAAGCAATTAATTAGAACCAACATACCTAAGTGAAACATTCAGTAGTAGTAAGCTTATTAATGACAATTGCATAGTGTGGTCTAATGAATCAAATTAAATCAAATAAAAAAAGCAATATCTCACTTTTGCAGTATAACACATCTGAATCAAGGAATGCACAAGAAAATCCAGAATGTGTGTTTTTGTCTCACCTCAGACCACTCCTCCTAATCTCTCTTGTCATATATCTGTCATTTCTGGTCAATAGAGACAAAGTGAAATATTTAGAGAAAGGAGAGAAGAAAAGTGGACAATGATGGGAAGGGGAGTACAAAAATACAAGTTAGCCAGTGTATCTGATGCTGTTTTTTTTCTTCTTTCAGTAAGTGTGAGCAGAAGGATTTCAGGAAAGAAATTAGATTGTCTGCCTGCCCGATGTCTTTGGGTACAGAATTCCAGCAGACAGGGGCAACTTGGAAAATTATATTTAATTGGTGGTAGGTGAGAAAGGAGGTCTAGAGAGAAGAAGTAAGTTGACATCATTGCACAGGGCATAGATGGAGGTTTTAAAGTAGCATTTGTTAAGGATAGGAGGACAGTAGGCTTTGTTAAAAAAATTGGTGAGTATGTTGAGCAGGAGAGTGGTCCTGTCAAACACTCAAACAGTTTCCCTTGCTAAACATGAAGCAGTGATGTTCAAATCTGGTAGAGAGCTGAATTAATCTAAATATTTGATTGTCAGCCTTTTGGAGCATGGTGGCATTGTTGGAAGAGCCCAGTACTATGAATAGTCCATATTCAAGTTGAAGTAGGAATGCATTGATGACTATGGCCTGCTGGCCTCCAATAACAAAAATAGGACTTTGTGTATTTGGAATTTAACATGCTTTTGAAAAGAGAGTTGTTGGTCAGATAGGAACCATTGGTATCTTTGGTCTGTGACAAAGGGGAGAGGAAGATCCGCAGGATCTCTAATGGTGAGATATGGAACCTGCTTATGTTTTTGGTGAGTATCAAATAGCATCAAAGAAACTTGAACGCTATTATAATGGTGAAAAAAAAGCTGATAATGGTGGTATAACAGTTATTATGAGTAGGGTACAATATAAAGTTGGCTGACATGTTTTTTTTTTAAATAATGAGCATATTTACAAGAAAGTAGATGCAATTTATATGGAGGTTGCATTCATAAGACAGAGGGAGATGGTTAGGGATTTGCTTTTTAATTTCATTTCTAAAAATTGATGTAATTATTTTCAGGTGACCAGTTTGGAGTCTCCATTCTTCTGTGGGATTTCTAAATTCATAAAAATATACAGAATCAACTATTGGGATGTTTGTGTCTGCTGCTAATTGTATAATTGTACCTGTCTCTAATTTTCCAGATTTCATTTTGAAGCTACTGGTAAAACAGATAGGCAGCTTAATTTTATATTCAGTGGATAATTTTGAAAAGCAAAGGCAAGTGGAATTTGAGCCTTTGCAAACTGAGCATGGAAACCCTGTTTGAGAGAAAACCAGAGTTAGCCAGGTATGACTGTCGAAGAAGGTAAGAGGGTGGTATTTAATCAAGATATGTGGTGACAGGTAATGCAACATCCCAAACCCATGTAAAAAATGGGGAAAAGGAGGCTGTTGCTACTGATGATGATACAGTTTTATTAGCCGTGAATAAGGTATGGAGTTCTTATACTGGATATTCATGGGACTTTTCTTCCCAGATGCTTCTGTAAAAATGTTAGAAATCTTATCCATGTTTCTGTAAACTCGCAATATGTTCATGATGAAGAATGAATTCTATGTGTGAAGGGTACAGTGATGGAACCCTTCCCCTCATTGCTCCAAGTTACACTTGCTCATACTTAATTTATAAAGAGCAGCAGTCATTGTTTTTCAAGGAAGTTTTTGAGAAAGTTTATATTTTGGCCATTTTGCTGACAATGCTCTTGTTATTATCAGCAAAGATGCCTATGAAATGGACATCTTAAAATATGCTATGGACCTTTAAAATGTATGTCATTCTAAATGAATATACTGTATTTTTTTCTTGATATCACGGTATACTGATACAATCAGTATAATAAGTCAGCAAATGTAATATCTAAAAAGCCAGTAATTGTAAATAATGCATTACATTTCCAAAAAGTCACCCCTTGCTATCTGAAAAATACTTTTTCCTGAAAAATATTCGACATAAAGTGCAGTTTATTCTATAGCAAGGAACACCAGTGATAGACATATCAGTCAGAAAGTATATCAGGTAGAGAAGGTAACTTACTGGAAGGAAAATATCTGTTTTGCTTATTAAGTAAAAAGGAAGACATAATGCAAACTACTGAAGCACATAGCCTACTCTTACTAATGGGAAGCAGGTTCTTAACTCAACAGCTACTGACATTAGCAGACAATCCAATTTAATGAATGAAGTTAGTACACAGTAGCAGTTGCCTGGACACAGAAAACAGGTGCAGAGTTCAAACGCTGCTGACATCAATCAACAGATTGAGTTTTAGACTAGTTATGCAGATCAGCCTCATTCAAGTGTTATTGAAGGAAATAAGAGAAATTAGGTTGTTTTTAGATCTAATAATTTTCTTATCGATGGGTACAAATGTTAAAGGAGTTATAAGAATAGAATGTAAGACAGCAGACACATGATGCGGGAGCATGTAAGTGCAACAAAAGTTGCTCAATATGTAACAATATTAAAGATATGACTATTTTTGTTCATTCCATCACTGGTGTCAGATATTATAGCATGTATTTTGTGAACTGTGAAAAAGGGCTTTATCTCGTCACATGTGAACATGGATTTTTATATGTGGGAAAACAAATATAGTATTAATAAATGGACTGAGAAGCATTTAATAGATACAAAATGGGCAATGAAAATGCTTTATACAATTATTCATGTATATTTTCAACAATTATATAATTATATATCCTTTACTTCGTGTGATATATCTCAAAAACAGTTAAAATTTTAATGCTTTCCCAAGCTGACTGAAATTGGTAATTTGTCATCATTGCTCTATTTTGGTTAACAAAGTTAAATAAATACATACATCAAAATGTAAATAAATAAGTCACAAGTTTCAAGTTTTACACATGTAAACCCTCCAAATGGAGGTAGTGATCTTAAAAATGAATTGCCACTGACAGAAGTGCAATGGCAAATATGTGCACACAGTATCTATGGTAAAAGTATAAATTATAGTGTTTCTGTTAAGCCCCATTTTTGCAAAAGGAGCATTACATTTTTTCTCAGCAAAATTATTTTAAATTGATTTTAGGCATAACTGAAAGCCAAGAAAGATTAATTATATAATTAAGTTTAGTCAACTATATGTTTATGTAACTACATATTTTATGTAAAAATTATAATATTGGCAAAACAGTTTCACGCCTTTTGAAGGACAGGAGAACTTTATATCCGAAAGCTAGCATTTTTTTGTCACCTTATATTTCAAATGACACTTTATTTGTATTACAGCTTAGTTTATAATACTGAAGGCTCCTGTTTCTTGTTTTTTTTTGGATCCCTATTGAAATGTTAGCACTCAAAATGCCAAGTGCTGAAAAGCTGAAAAAAGACGGAAAGCATGAAGAAGAGTACATCCTGAAAATTGCTCTTCTCCATTAAACTTCTTTTTGCAAGGGGGGAAGCCCCTTTGCAGCCCCAATGTGGAGGGCAAGCCCTCCCCACTCACCTCTAAACTTATATATAAACTCTGACATCACCATACTTCAGAGAAAAGGGAATATTCTGAGAAATTGCATTTTGGAATTATTTATTATTCAGTCTCTACATTTTGGGACTTGATCTATCGGTTCCCAACATTTTAAATGGTTATCATTTTCTTTTTTTTTTTTGCTCTTATAGTACTCATGTTATCAGACTCTGCCTGTCTTTTTTTACATTTACTTCTGTATTGCTTGCCCCTTTGAGTAATTTCTTTATTAATTTAGTTGATGTTATTCATATTGATCACTGCTGCAGTAGCCCTAGCTATATCGGTTTTATTCTGCCAAGGAAATAATAGCCAGCCAGCTTTAAAAACTTCATGACAAATTTCATGTGCCTAAACTATCAAGCAGCTCAAACTGTCCCGACTAAAACAAGTTTGGGCATGAAGCCTATGATGATATGATGTAGTGCCATCTGTGCCAGGGAGAGTAGTGTAACATATGCCAGCATAGCTCAATCGAGTGTTGTAAAGAATTTTATGACATGTGACTATCATACTGATTTGTACAGATACTTGTGTTAAAAATGCATTTGTAAAGTAGCTTGTGTTAAAAATGCATCAACAGTGCATCCTAGTGGACAGAAAAGAGATATACATGTATGTCAGACTGTATTATTATAACTAATTAAATGTATATTTTTAACAGAGAATTATGAAAGGGAAGAGGTGAATCTCAGTCCAGCTAATTTTGAAAAATAGGATGAAAATTAAATGGGTTGATTTAGGCCATAAAGATCTTATCTTACAGGTCTCTGATTGCACCCAGAGACAAAAATGTCTGGGAAAACCAGGACTGAGAATCTTACTGCATTGTCCTTAGGCTTGAACTAATTGAACTAATTGATACCACGGAAGGGTGTAAGTTTTTGAAATTGTTTTATAGCTTTCAGATGCTGCAGCAGACCTTAACAATGCTCTGAGTATGTATTGTACCATAGTCAGGTGACCAGATGTGATGTCATTCTATAGCCAGCACTGAAATTATTTTTTAGATATTAGTGAGAGATATGATGGAACTCTTGCAATGGCACTTTGTTTTCCAAAACCTGACAGGAAAGGTTTCTCACAGATATCTCACACAACCACACACCTCATCTTGCCTTCCTGTAGTAAGCAACTTAACTAGGGAATAGTAATTCTATAGTCAGTCAGAAAAATAAAGGGAGATTAGTTAGGTACTGTTTTCTGCATCTGTATGAATCTATCCATCTGTTATTTTTCATATCTCCTGTGATTGAAACTCTGGTGTTTATTGTAACTAGATATTCAGTAATTGCATATTTTCTATTTTATTAATTAATTAATTTGCATTTTACTGGGAAAGTCCACTGGACTGTTCAGAACCTATTTTCAGTGAAGGCCCAGGGAGAAAAGCTCCACAATACACATACATCAGTAAAATTCATTTAGAAGTAAATACAAACAGTGGTTAACACTCAAATGACAAGAAATTAGCATATAGGTAAAAGCAAGTAAAGAAGGTAACATTACATGGAATTCTCAGGTCTAGGAGCAGTGAGGACTTACAATGTACATTATATGATTGATAGAATTTATTATTTATTTATTACTAAATATTTCTATACCTTTCATTGTGGCTGGTCTTTTTGTGAATACTTTTAACATCATGAGAGTACTTATGCTTATTTTAGTGGCACTGTGGCAGCTCCTGAATGCCTTGATGCACTGGTCAAACTCTACCATTTGTATTAGTATAAATTTTACTCAGTATAATTGGGTACCCTTGTAAGTGCCTTGCCATAGCTGACTGGTGGCAGCATAATTACCAGAATATAGTCTGGGTAGAAGGGGCACAGCTGGTAAATCTGTGTCAGCCTTCCCCAGGTGTGTGTGTGTGTGTGTGTGTGTGTGTGTGCGTGCGCGTGCGTGTGTGTGTGTGTGTGGGGGGGGGCACAGAAATCCAAAGTGGTCAGTGTGCAGTCTTGTTTGGAGCCTGGCGAGAGATAGAGAGAGAGAGAGAGTCTAGCCCCAGGACTGGAGTGTTCTTCCTGTGTGCTCTTATGGGAAATTGTGCTTTGTGCAGACAGCTGCATCTGAAAATACTGTGTGCATTCATTTTTGTTGCTAATGGCTGTCCCTTACCAGTGTAAGTGGTGAGGATTGAGGCTCTTTGATTACTGATCTTGAGTATGAATCTGAACTATAATCAGGCACATTGTAAGGTTTAAATGGGGTTCTGTTTAGCCTGGTTTAGTTCAGTGTCAACTTGAGGTGGGAAACGTCAGGGGACTTTGTCCCAAGACTGGTGACATGGACACAAAGCTATAGTTTGCTTTTTTGTGGATTATTTGAGTGTTTTAGTCAAGCTGTTGCTGCTTGAGGTGCTGGTTCTGAAAACAAAATTCCAGCTTGAAGTCTTGTGCTGAACTGTCATCTTCCTAGGCTATCTCTGAGAAGAAGAGTGTATAGTTTGGACTAATTGACTGGATGCATCAGAACTGATACTTCATTTTGGTTGGACTTGGTCAGTGCTCAGTTTTGCTCAAGTATATCAGAGCATCAGTCCGTCAAAGTTTCTTCTGAATTAAGAAGTTACTGCAGTGCAGTAATAGGAAATTGAGTATGTTTGGTATATCTTTGAGTAGACTTGTACAAGAAAGAAAAGCCTGGGAGAAAAGACCATCCTTTTTGTTTTGTTGCTGTACTAACAAAAAATCCAGATGGTACAATGAACCTTATGAATTAGGAGTGCACCATTCCAGGAAAGAAGATAACACCTTAGGAAGGTGGCTTGTTTAAGCTAAGAATGCTGTTTAAGGATGACTGCCCTTCTTTGCCACTGAAATGTAAGTTTGAACCTCCTTTATTCCATTCTAATGCATATCCTTCAGGCACTGTGTGTCTGTCTATTCTAGAGGAAGTGCTATCAAAATCAAACAGATCCTATTAGGAATACAGGAACCTCTAAATGAACCAAGTATTCAAGATCCAGCCCAGGAAGAAGCCTCTACAATCTACTGCCAAAACAGAGTTGAATATGAAAAGAGTGTCAGAGCACAAAGCCCTTCAGCGCATTCTTGCGCTAAAGAGTATCTTCCTCTGAGGCTTTTGAAGATCAGTAGGCAGCTTGTGCTTTGCTGGCAGATAAGCGCCCTTTGTGGAAAAAAGCCTTCATTTTATTATATTTACTGATGTTTTAGTAGTTGCCTTTTAAGAAAGCTATTTTAAAGCTAGGAGTGCTGTGTTTTAATGGACTGTCTCGATTTTAATGTATTTTTAAATGGACCACTATTTTGTGTTAGTTTAAGATAGTGCAACCTGACTGATAACATATTTTCTCTGGAGAAATTGTGTTTATGTTTCCATTGTGGAGCTGACATAGTGTTTGAAAGTGATTTTTACTCTGCTTTTTCTGTCAATAAAGTAACTTCTGTGGACTGGTAGTTTTACCAGCATTTGCTGCTTGTGCTCTTTGTCCTCCCTGGGGAAAGAGGCACCATTTTTGGCCTGACCATGGAACAGATTGTCAGTCCCATGGTCAGTCCTTCTTCCAGACAAAAAAGAAATTTGCCTCAGCTGCAAGTAGATGACTCTGCTGTGACCATTTGCTGTACCTCAGACCCCTCACCTTTTCGCCCAGATCCCACTGGTTTAGCACCTACAGCCAATATGGACTGGGAGTTAGCCACATCCTCTGCAGCTGTTATAGTCTCCTCAGTGGGAAAGGGAGAGCCACTTTTGCAGGTCCTTTGAGAGGGAACATGGAAGGTTTTCTTGTGTCACTTGGGGGAAGTAGTTTACTAGGACTGGCTCAGGGATTGATTCAGGCTACTGCTCCATCTTGTAGAGTAGTTTCTGGTAAAAGAAAGCGGGATCTCTTTTTCAGATGAGCCTGCAGATTCTGAACAGGAACAGGCGATGCAGGCATGGATTCAGGGTTTTGTACTCATTTCTGATTCAGACTCAGAGGAGAGTTCATTTTCTGATTCTCCCTGTGTGGGGTTCTCTTTTTTTGAGATTATTGTTAGAATGTCCTAGTGTATTTGGTGAGAGAACACTTAAGATTTCCTTGTCCTGCAGCAAATATTAAGAGTTGTTATAGAAGGACTTTCCAGAATAAACATTCATTCCTCTTGTCCTGTCTGCTTTAGAGGATGTGAATCCCACTGCCGGCAATTTTCCTGATAGTTATCCAGCTGTCCCTAAAAAGGTAGATAGGATGTATAAAGTTCCTCAGTCTTTTTCATTTTTGCACACTATTCCCAAACCTGTTCCACCAACTATAGTCTTAGTTGACTCCACTGCTACTAAGCGCATAGTTAATTCCAGTTCTGGGCTTTCTAATAAGGATGGGAAAATTATCAATAGGTATGGGATAAAGTCTATACTTCTGCAACTTTAATTTTCAGAATTTTAAATGATCAGGCTCATATATTACACTTTGTTCTGACATATTGTAAAAGTAAAATGAAAGCCTTATTTATCATTTCTTCTTGTGAATAAAATGTGCTTTAAATAACTTAGTTTCTTTTATTGCAACAAGTTACTAAACATAATTTGCAGTGTGTGTGTGTGTGTGTGTGTGTGTGTGTGTGTGTGTGTGTGTGTGTGTGTGTGTGTGACTCTGTTGATAATTCTTCCAGGGCTATGGCCACGTGTACTGTTTTAAGAAGTTTTTTTAGCTGCATTCTCAGAAGGCATTTCTGCAGTTACCTCCTACTGTGCCTCTAGGTGTCAAATATTTCTTGTTCATATTTGCATTAAAAATTCCACAACCATGCTACATACAAGGTATCAGATTATTTTATGTTGAAGCATACATGATGCCAAATACAACTGTATTTGATATTTAACCTCTGTCAATGAGTATTTGTTATAACTGTAAGGTGATAACTTCATTTTTTTAAAGGCTCAAGCCACACCCACTGGAAATTAAAAGTGCACACTCAAAAGAGCTGTACTGGAGGGAATGAGTTAAATAGAGATTTAGGACCTCTGCTGCAGAGCCATCAAAAAGTGTGATGAACAGAGCAAGCTGATCCAAGAAATTTCTCATTTTTCAGTCCTCCTTTTCCAAACTTTTCAAGGGATTTTCTTTCTCCTCATCCAATTTTGACAAAAAAAAAAAAAGAATAAACAATCTCAACAGAATTCAAGTAAACAGATGGTTAGGAGGAAGTGGCAAGGGGGTTTTAAAAAAGTCTCCAACCTCCCAAAGCCAAAGACAGTTCAACAAATTTTATTGACTGTTCAAGAGAAGCTGTGACCTTTTCTCTTAATGGTCCCTTTTCTTTTCCAGAAACTCCAAATCTCCATTTTTCTTTTGGGCAACAGATTGGTTCAAGCAAATGGGTTCTGAAAATCATTCATCAGGATTACAGATAGCCATGGGAGGAAATTCCTAACTTCCATGGGGTCATTCCTCATCCTGCAGATCTGACACTTTTGCTTCCACTGGTTCTTCATCAAATGTTGTCCCAAGAAGTGACAGAACTATTTCCTCCACCCTAGATGGGGAAGGGGATTTATTCAGGGATGTTACTAGTATCAAAAAAGAACATCTTCAGAGACCAGTTCTAGATCTTTCTTTCCTAAACCTGTTTGTAATAGTGCCCAAATTCAAAATGAAGTTGCTTCACAACCTGTTACCTCTCCTTCCTCTTTCACGTTCCCTGGTAACACGAGATTTAAAAGATACTTATCATCACATCCCTATTAGTCCATAATTCAGATGTCTCTTAAGGTTTTGCATGTCTGTATCACATTAATAGTTCTGCCTTAACTTTTGGACTATCCAATACATGAAGCGTATTCACAAAGTGTCTAGTTCTAATTATAACTAATTGCAGGCTACATGGTATCCATATTTTTTCCATATATAGATAACTCACTTATCTTGGCAAAATCTTTTTCAAAATGTCAGGAATATCTCTCTCTTGCAGAAGCTGAGATTCCAAGAAAACATTCAAAAGTCTTTCTTGAATCCTTCACACAGGATTGAGCTCCTCGGATGTCAACTAGACACCGTAGTTAAAAGAGCTTTTCTTCCACAGGAAAAAATAGATATTTATTTAGATCTGCTTCTAAGGTTTTTCACCCAGACTTCTGTCACTGTGAGTTGATACCTCAGGATTTTGGGTCTCAGTAGTATTGAAATCTCTTTGGTCCCAGCAACAACAACCTTTATCTTTGCAGATCCCAGTACTAGGGACTGTGAGAAGAGAGAAATTTTAGTGGAGTTAACAGATATCCTTAAATCCAGGTCTCCACTTCTCCCTCCATGCTTCAAAGCAGTCAGTCACCACAGATACTTTGTGCTTTGCATGGGAAGTGGTTTCAAGAGGGATAAAAGTGCAGGGGGTGTGGGACATGAAGGACAAATGCAAGCACATAAATATCAAGGAGATGCATGACCTGATCAATGCATTCAAATCTCTGCACCATCTTTGCTCCCTGGGATCTCTTCAGTTGGTTACAGACAATACCAGAGTCATGCGTTACATCAACAAGCAAATGGGAACCAGATTTTACTCTCTTTCCAGACTAGTCATGTGAGCTTAGGATATAGCTTCACAACACAATCACGCTCTTCATGCATCCTACTTTCTGTTAAAGCAAATCTGTAATGTAGACAAGCTGAGCAGGACCAGGGCAGGCCCTCATGAATGAAAACTTGACTTGGGATCTTCCAAAATTTGATCCATCTGTGGGGAGTTCTTCAAGTAGACCTCTTTGCCTGTGCTTTGAATAATCAACTGGCAAATTTCTATTCCAGGACTCAATGCAAGAAGTTCTGGAAGACAGATGCCTTTTCTTTTCCTTGGGCAGGAATGTTCCTGTATGTCTTTTTGCCATTTCCACTAATATCTAGGGTACTTCTGAAGATTTAGATGGAATCCCCCAAAGATCGTTGTGGTGACTTTCCTTCCAGCACAGGCAACAGTGGCTCTCTCTTCTTTTGGAAATGGCCAGGGGCAATTACCACAAACTTCCGCACAGAATGGATCTACTCACACAAGGACAGGGGTGTTTGATACAGTTCAACATCAATCATATTTAGTTGACTTCCTGGATGATGGGGATGTCTGTGGACATCCAAGGCATGAAGTAACCTCACTCCCTCATTTGTAGGTTGAGGACAGAAAATAGGGAGATCAATAGTTTGGCTTAAAGGAAACTCAGATACCACTGTAGGCATAAAAGAAGGATTTGTTCTCAAAGAAACCATGTCCCTATGGAAAAATGAGGTAGGGCTGACTCACTATAACAGCTTGAAAGAAATACATCTTTCAGATCTTTGGATTAATTGTTCATGTCTTTATAAAGCTAAGAAGATGGAACAACCTATGACAAAACAGACTATTTACAACTGTTTGTCTAAGGCTATTACCTTTTCTTATACTCACCATGACAAATCTATTCCAGTCAGGGTCAAGGCCCATTCTGCCAATATGTTGGCTTCATTAATGGCTTGTTGGAAAGGGTTGGATTTAAAAAGTATTCTACAGGTTGCTACTTGGTCCTCTGTACATCCTTTTGCAAAGCACTATAAGCTTAATTCCCTCTCTAGCTCTAGCTAAAGCTTTGCTAAGACCATTTTCCAGGGGCTTCTGGACCATTCTCCTTTTCCTTCCATATATGGTTAGCTATGGTAATCTACCCATATAGCAAATGCTACAAATGCAGCAGTGATCATTATGAAGAACATAGTACAGCTGTGCAATTTGAACTAACCATAACAGTAGATGTTTGAATGATCATTGCTGCAGTAGCCACTCCCTCCCTCCCTCCATCCTACTTGTTTTTCTGTGTGTTCTTTTTATTCCAGGGTGTGGACATTTATTTTTTGTTATTCCTAGATTTGCACTTTCAGGACTCAGCTTCCCTCTTTCTGCAAGCAGGAAAGCTCTGAATAGCTTCGTACCCAAACGTGTTATACAATCAGCTGAACTTGAGCTGCTTGACAGCTTCAGCATGTAAAGGTGCCCTAAAGCTTTGGAAGCTGACCAGATGTTATATTCTTGGCAGGATATAACCCATATAGCTAAGGCCTAGTAAAGTACATGCTGAAGGGAGCATTGTATTCAATGATGGGTCTGATAAGGAACAACTAGACTCATACTATAACTTCCTTAGACCTGGATGTCATACCCTTACTTATAAGTTGGGTGACATTTTCTTACTACCTTGCCTTCATGTTGGTCAAAGGCCAGATTACTGTCTACAAATGTTCCCAAATCTCTAACTACTGGGGCAACTCTTAAGGGTGGCTTATCAATGGATTAATTTGCCTGGGTTGGCATTTTCCAAAAAGGCACTATAATGCACTTCTTTGCACGAAGTTTTAATCCATGGCTTTGGCACCAATTATGTGTCTGTGTTAGTCCCTCTTGCAGGATGTTAGTGTCATGGGGGGAATCTATGATAGCTCCCAACTTTCGGTTGTCTGCCACAGGCCCTTGACATTAGCCTTGTCCACTGTGATATAAATGCCAAACATGAGTGGGCACAGCTCAGAGCCCTGTAGTACTTCAATGATGACCTGCTTCTTGGTGGAGGTGATTGCCCCAAACCTGACTTCTTGGGTCCGATCTGTTTGCCCACCAGCAATACAGTGAGCTGTGTAGGAATTTATGCCAGGTTCAGTGAATTCATCTGCAGTGTCTGTAGGTTGCCAATGTCTTTTTGATCATTTCCCTGATAATTTGTTCAATGGCCTTGCATATTAGATAAGTCAGAAAAATGGGTCTGTAATTTCATGATAGACTGATGGTCCACCCTTGTGAAGGGGAATAACTCTTGCCTACCTCAATTCTCTCTGTATGTAACCTGTTTTGAGGCTGTAGTTAAAAAATGACAAGTGGTCTTGATATGTCATATTTCAGGCTATTTTGAAGGCAATCTGGGGTATTGCTGGACCACAATAAGGCTGTGTTTTTAGCCTTAGTGAGTACCACTATGACCTGCTCTCTAATGATATTTGGAGGGGGCATTATGCTGGTAGGGATTTCACAAGGGGTGGCGGGGAGTAAAGTTTAAGTTGAATTTGTTGATGAGCAGATTCACTATGTCACTTTGCTCAGTAAAGGTGGCACCATTTACAACCAGTTCTGCATACTGCTGCATGTTATTTTTGAGGTTTCAGCCATAGCTGTAGAAGGCCTTGTGGTTGCCTTTAGCCAGAGAAGCTATCTTGACCTCATCATTTGCCTCGTTGGATTTAATTAATCCTCCTAGTTTTCTGTTTAATTTTATTAGTGAGCTCTTGTCATTATGACAGTCACTCTTTATAACTTTGGCCATGACTTTTTTCCTTTTGTTTTATACCTTGTTAAGATTAGGATTCTACCAGTGTGCTTTTTTGGTATTTATTTTGGGCTTACTTCTGGTAGGTACAGAAGTTTCTATGTAGCCATTTACATGTTTGTAAAATGTTTCTATGAATAATTCTGCACAGGCTATCGGGAACTCTAGGCTGGGCTGGGCTGGGCATTGAATTTTGACAAACTGTCACTTAATAGGATGTAGTTTGCTTTATAATTGTTTCTAACTGTAGCAGGTTTTGCTGGGTTTTCCAGTTGATTTTTTTTTTTTTTTGAATGAGACATCTTTGTGATCTGACCTCAGCAGTGAGTACATGACACAAGGGGTGCAGTGCTGTCCCATATTGGTGACAATGAAGTCCAGTATGTTTGAACCTCTGGTTTAGGTGCGCAGTAATTGATCAAGGGCATTTGTCTTAAGTCCAGGAAACGTTGCGCCTGCAAGTTGGTGGTAGTGTATTTTTCCCAGTTTATTGAGGGTTATTTAAAGTCTCCCATGGACAGAGTGTTTGAGTGGATGGAAAGTACCACCAGTAGGTCTTGATAACAGATGTGGGATTCTTGAGACATAGATGGTGACCTATAGCTTCCTAAGATATGGTAAGGGACTCTATATAAGCTGATTTTCATGTGGAGGTACTCCAGGGTATCACCCTGTTTAACCAGTCTTAAGGTATACTTTTTGCTAATGAAGATCAAGACACCTCCACCTTTAGTCTCTTTATGTGTGACTCATGGTCTAAATATGTGGAAGACACTTTAGCCTTGCACTGCCAGAGTACTTTCTCTGGCTTTAAACCATGTCTTGGTAACAGCACAGATATCTATATTGCCCAGAGTGAGGAGGACTTGTAGGGTGTTCAGATTTCTATTAAGGTTCATAGTAATGAGCAGTAGGTTACTTTGGATTTTATTTGTTATGTTAGTAGGTTTGTCACTTTGGCATTGCTTAACAAAAAGGCTCTAAGGGGGTGGATAAAATTTTAGAGAAAATCTAGAAGCCCGGGTAGGATAGATCTGGGCCATCTTTTGCAAAGCAATATGTTCTGATGACATATCCAGCCAGGCTGACAGATATCGAATTGCCTGGACTGAAACAAGAAACAAAGCCAGTTGTTAGTCAATCTGAGATACATATTCAGAAAGGTCCATAATGTCTCTCTTTATATAATCCTGAGAGGTATGTCTCAGGTCATTTACGACCACATGAGCAATGATAAAATCATCCTTGTACCTTTGGTGCAGTGACTTGAGTGCATGTGTAACTTGAATGATTCTGGCTCCAGATAAGCAAGTGATCATAATCTCCTTCTTATCTAGTCTGATGAGTGGGGCATCTGTGTGTTGTGCAATGTAGTCACCTTTTATAAGTCATGGGTAAATTGTTTGCTTGCCTTATGGGCTTTGTTTTCAGGGGTCCATTGGGTGTAGTCTTATGTGCACATACCTGGGCCATCTGCAGTTGATTGTCTCTGTGGCTGGGCCAGCTCTGCCCCAAGATGCAGCACCACACTGTGGGACACCTCCATCTCTTTGACAGGTGATACACCCAATGGCCTCCCACGCTTTGCCCTACATTCCCATGCCAGGAGTTAAGCTGTATGTTGGGAAATACATATGATGTCACTGGCTTGCAGCACTCCACATCCTAACTGCGGGTTCAGGTGCCTAGGCCGTGAGACATTTCCCTAAGGTATATTTGGTTGGGAACACGACTGAAGTGACATTCTGCTGCAGAGAAATATGGCTGAAGTAAATCCCCTGTGAGTAAAGAGAAGAATGCAGTGCCGTTCACACAACCTCTATAGCCAAATGCATAGGGGACAATATTGTCCATGGCCCCCAAGACAACATGAGACAGCAGGCACTATGGCAGGCATTAACAGCAGGCTGGTCAGTTGGCCTGTTAGTGGCAGTAATAATGCACTGTACAATGGGCAGTGCCTTTATTATTGGTGTGTGTGAACTACTACCCCCTTCACAGTGTCTAGGCAACATTACCTAAAATGCATACTGCAGCATAAGTGTGGCGACGGCAGTATGCAAGATTTCCTCCATGCTGTAGCACCTTCTACATGTTGTACTTACGTATGCATGTACTGTACACTGAGCACATTTGTTACTTCTTCTATCCCCATGCACTGCTCTGTTTTCAGAGGAGGTATAAAGTTGCATTTATACTTACTCGAGGACTTTTTAGGCAGGATACTGGGGACATTTGCTTACCCATCTTCCTTAATGTGAAGGCAAATTTATAAGGACATTTTAACTCTTAAAAAAATCAACAGTTCTTATCAAAATGATTCATTCATTTTAATGTACTGATATATTTGTATGTAATTATAGATCATGAAAATGGCACGTACTACATTAAATCCCATAGTTTATTTATTTTAGTACATGTCTCATTTTTAATTGTAACACAATGTGCAGTGATTTTTTTCTCAGGATATGTTTTAAGTGGAGGCTCTGTTCTAAACCTGTATGTAAATTTGTTTTTAATACAATTAGACTTGCTATTACCTGTGTATGACAAAGATGTGATACCTGAGTAAGAAAACAATCCAAACGGCCAGTCTGCTCTTTCAATACTTTCTATTTATCTATGTCATTTGTTCAACAAATACATTAATTTTCATAAATGGAAACAAAAATCAAAAGTTGTTTTTAAAGGCAATGCTAAAAGACTTGAGTAGTATTTACTGAGCAACTATTGTTATTACACTTCCAAGGCATAAACCACTAATCGGACAAACCTCAGGCCTTACTAAACCTATGTATGTTGAAGCAACATTTTACTGTGAGTTTCTTCATATTGAATTGCTTAAATTGGAAATGGAATATGTTTTATCAGGGTGCATATTATGATGGCTTAAAGCATTTATCTGTACTTTGTAATAAACAGATTAGCACACATGAAATAATTAAACTTTTAAGAACTGATGAACTTCATGATTAAGAGAATACCAAAAATTAATTCACTTGAAAGCAATGTGATTGTGAAGGATATAATTTCCTCCAAAATTATTCAGTAATGCCTTTGGCTGTATTTTCATTTAATTAAATAGTAAAGCTGAAATGATTATATAAAATAGCTAACTGCTTCCAAAATCACGAGACTGCTAATTCCAATTATCTGCAGTGAGGTTTGTTGTTGGTAGTAATATCATTTAGAAAAAAGTGGTTCTTTATTACAAGTCATCTCATATTCCACATTTCTTTTCTAGAATGCTGTTAAATGTTCTGTTTCTTTAAACTGTACTTTTTAGAATAAAGAGTTTACATGGAAGGAGAAAATGCTGTGCAACTATTTCATTCAACAGATCCAATATGTTGCTACGAAAGCCCTTGATGTGATCTGATATCCATAATCAGTAAAACTGAATGATTTTTATATTAACATAGTTATCAACTAATTACAGCAGCCTAATTCCAGCAA